>NC_134507.1:3359525-3549525 GCF_027942865.1 Odontesthes bonariensis | reverse complement strand
TTATCCCAAATGGAAATGATATTGTTGCATTATTTATTTATTTTAAGCAATCATCATGAGCTTTGATGAGAGTTATTGCTGCTGGCAGGAAGAACCTCCTGTGTTGCTCCGTGTTACATCAGAGCTGAAAAAACCTGAGACCGATCACACGCCATTGTTTTAACACAGTGTTATGATGATGTCAGTGTCGTTCTTTATGTTTATTCCCTTGTGCAGCATTCTTCTTTATACAGTCATGTACAAGGGCAGGGGTCAGGGTGGCAGGGGCAGAGCTGTCAACTCATCACCGCATTGTGTTGGATCTGTTGGGGCGGGGGCTACCAGACAGACCTGGCAACCCTAGACAAGTATTGAGGGTGAACTGGGAACGTCTGGTGGAGGCCACTGTCCATGAGGTCTTTAATTTGCAGCTCCGGGAGATTTTTTCCCACCTACCAGGGGAGGTCGGGGACATGGAATCTGAATGGAGCATTTTCAGGACCTTCATAGCTTCCAAGATTTTTCCAAGACCTTATGGTTGTGCCTGTTGTGGCGGTAACCGGAGGGCCCGCTGGAGGGCTTCCATCAACTGGAAAAAGGATTCACCTGAAGCAGCTAACAGGTGCCGAGTGGCCAAAAGGGTTGCAGCATTGGTTGTTGCTAAAGATAAAACGATAAAAGATCATTTGGGTTTTTTGAAGTGGGGTAATGTGACGCAACGAAACGCGTCGACGTTGCCAGCATATCTTGCCACTGAGCTGTGACTGAGAATCACAAACGACTACCATCTTGTAAATCTTTACGAAAGCAATGCCCACGAGGAAAATATCTAACAAGTCTGAAACTAATTCTGGTGGACTCAGCTGAACAGCTGTGGGATGTGCAAGGTAGCAGCAGTGCTTCTCCAAAACACAGAGTGCTCTGACTGCTGCCTACTGCGCTATTTAATGCGCTATTTAATGCGCTATTTAATGCGCTATTTAATGCGCTGTTTACTGAGCTCCCAAAATCTACGACTGACAGATTACAGCTCGTTCAGAATGCTGCTGCTGGAATCCTAACCCGCACTAAAAAGAGAGAACACATCACACCTGTTCTGGCTTCACTACACTGGCTCCCTGTGTCTTTTAGAATATATTTTAAGATTCTCTTATTGGTTTTTAAATCTCTGAATAGACTAGCACCTCCGTACATTTCAGAACTACTCACAGAATATGTTCCAAATCGAGCTCTAAGATCATCAGGTGCTACTTTATTAAGTGTTCCTAGGATGAAATATAAAAAGACGGGTGAAGCTGCACCAAAAATCTGGAACTCTCTACCATGTATATTCGTCAGTCAACAGATATTACAAACTTTAAAAACACATACACCCTCGCCTTCTACTAGTTTTATGGATTCTATTATTATTATTATTACTATTTGTATATTGCATTTGTTGTTTCTCTATTGTGCTCTATTTTGTTGTTCTGTGGTTGTTTTACTTTATTTACTTTGTATATTGATCTTATTTGTAAAGCACTTTGAGCTACATTTTATGTATGAAAGCTTTGTTTGCTTTTTGCCAATCATGGCACTGACTGGCCCTTTGGACGCTTCAGTAGCTGGCACAAAAAAATAGATCCTCCTTACATATAGCAAGTCAGCGTAACAGATATCTGAGATATCAGGTTAGTGACAACAGCATCATTAGTAAGAGCAGAATCTTCCATGATAACTGTTTATCAAATTAACAATAACTCCTTATTGTTTCGATCAGATGAAAATTTCATGAAAACCTGAGCTGTGCTGACAACCATTCCAAGTCATACTCTTTCTGTCTTTTTCTAAATGTTATAGTCATGAACAATGATATAGCCAACAAGCTGACTAAGGCTTGTAGGGTCTGAGTTGTGAATCTTCGTTTTTTGCAGTTTTTCTGAGCATTGCACCATCTGACCTTGGGTTGAACTTGCTGGGATGTCCTGGGATAATCTTAAAATTGAAACAGGTTTTTTTTTCACACAACTGTATTTTGTACTTGTTTGTGTCATACAATTAAAACCAAAGTATATTTGCAGTGATATTTCTGTTTTCGACTTTTTTACTGAGGTCTATTTTTCAAAGTTATTGGGTTGACAGCAAATGTGTGTCCTTGATAGTTTCACAGAATAGAATGAAGTAAAACAAAACAAAAAAACCACAGATACTTCACTGTCTTTGTAAGATTCAAAAGAAATGGAACATTCTGTGTAAAGCGTTCCCTATAAAACTTAGGCCTTTATTTGATGTAGAAATGATTTTGCCTTCAGTATATTCAGATATATCAAAAACTCAGTTGCAGGTGTGATTTCCCATAGCTTTATTAAGATCATATGAGTGTTTTTTGAGGGTCTCAAAAAAAAGTTTCCAAAATAATTTTCATTCCCTACAAAAAGTCTCATCCCTTGACAATTAATGAACATTTATTCAATTAAATTTAATTCAGTTTATTTATATATATCACCAAATCACAACAAATGTCATCTCAAGGCATGTCGATGATACAGTCCAATTCAAGCCAATGAGATTCCAATTCATTACTCATAGTCCAATGATAAATGGTTTATGTATCCTAAGAGCAAATAGTTAGATGACTTTTGATCAGTTCTATGAAATAAAGACTAGAGACATGTCCATAAACTTGCAGAGTTACATGCTGTGACTGTGAACATGCTCTTTATAGAGCTTATAGAGTCTGCAAAACCATGCAGGACAGCGACCAGCATTAGTAATGTGCATTACATTTGCAAAAACACCACATTTGATTTGTTACTATGATGTGTCATTCCTGGCACTGGTGCTTTGTTTATGAGTGGAATGGTCTTTAAAAAGTGATTGAAAATGCAGACAGATATGATGAATATGCAGATTTGGGTGATCCAAAGAAAACAGAAGACAGAGACACAGGGAAACATTACAGCTTGATCCAGACTCACTCCAATAATGAATTGCTCATGTATTCAGCTGCTATTGGCTTTTCAGAAAAACAAGAGATCAGGCAGTCTTTCTTGTTTATTTGCTACTTGAACCCCTTAAAGTTCCAGTGTGTAGCAGTGAAACATATCTATAAGAAAACTGTGATTATATAATTAAATATTCTATAAGCGTCTCAACATTTTGCTAAATTGTTTGCTGAAATAATTGTTTTGTCTTTATCACCATAGAATGTACTATTTAGGTCGTACATGGCAGAATGACTGCATTAAAACCATAAACAATATGTAGAAGAAAAAGACTTATCAAAGTATCAAAGTGTGACAAAGATAATGTAGATACTGATTTGCGAAAAGTTTGGGACAACTTACATATATGAGAACTGAAGAGTCGTACTTGTCAGTACGAAATACTGTAGCAAGAACAAACATTATCACCTGAATCATGGATCTTGGGTTGTGATTACAATTAATTGAACTCCAATATTTAAGTGCATTGAGATGACATTTGTTGTAATTTGGCACGATATAAATAAAACTGAATTGAATTGAATCAACCTGGCGAAAGACCCAAAAATATGAGGATGCAAAGAGTGATGCTGAAGTTGCTTCCTTTTTTGTCAACAAGAAATATAGCAAATATACATGCAACTGTGATAGACAACCGGATAAACGACATTAGAAATTGTTGCTATCTCGAACATAACCGTTTATGGTTCTTGGTTATTGTAACACACTGTTACTTAAAGAAATGTTACCTCATACAAGACTATTTCTTGAATTTGAATTTCCTTCGGGATCAATAAAGTATCTATCTATCTATCTATCTATCTATCTATCTATTTGAAATCTGTGTGTGCATTGATTCTTTCACTCAAAATGTATACTTTTAACAGTGGTCTTTCTTTGCCTTCTTTTGAGTGAAAATACCCTGCACTATGGAAGCAATAATACTTGTAATTTAAGTTATTAAGTTCAAATTTTAGTCTTTTTTTTTTTTTTTTTTTTTTAAACCAGACCTGGTTTTAACATTGGACATTTTATCAAAACGGTTCCTGGAAATCAGTTACACATGATCTTTCATTATGAAAATATACTGCACAGTGGTGTGCTGGTTAGCACCGTCACCTTACAGCAAGAGGGTTCCTGGTTCAAATCCCAGCTGGGGCCTTTCTGTGTGGAGTTTATATGTAAGAGAACAAAAACATATGCACATTTTACTCACCTTTTACAGGACAATTCACCTCATATTTGACTTGTTGGTCATTTTAACAGTAAACTCAGGTCCACCCTGGATTCCGTTTCTCTACTAAGAATAAAAATTATTTACAGAAAACAAAAACCACCATGGAAAAAGGAAGAAATCAGGAAATTAAAATGGAACTGCAGAAGAGTTGAAAGAAAGTGGAGAAAGAATCAACTAACTATCAATGACCAATTTTTTAAAGAACAACTAGCCATATACAATAAAGCAATAAAATAGGCAATACAAACATTTTTCTCCAAGATTATTACAGATAATCACAATGACCCAAAGACCCTTTTTAAAACCATCAACCTTTTAACTAGCACTACTTTTAAAAGTGCAAGTGTGACTGCAACAAACATTAAATGTGAGGAATTTGCAGCCCATTTTAATAAAAAAATGTACACTATTAGATATAGTTTTAAGAACCATCACTTTTCCGTATTTTAACAGTACTGAATCACTGCTGTGAGGTTACTCGGGAAAACACTGGATAGTTTTGTCCTCCCATGCAAAAACTATAACATGTCGTTTAGATCCCATCCTCTCACCTCTTTTTAAGTTGATTGGTGACTTTTTGGAAGCTGACATTCTTAATATTGTGAATTACTCTCTTCAGGCGTGTGAAACGTTATCAGGAGACATGGCATAAACGTCCATAGGTTTTCTGATGATACACAGCTTTATATTGTCATGGATGGCAGAAAACTTTCTACAGCTCAACCATGTCAAGAAGTAAAGAACCTCTACATTTTTTTAATTGAAATTTAAATTTAATATCTCACATTGAAAACATAACTGTCATGATCATATGTGGCTGTTGTTTTGGTTTCTGAGTTCTAGGCGGAACTGAGCAGGTTGTGACAGTTTTCAAAAGTATTTCATAAAAAAAAGAAAACAATACAACAAAATTCTGGGGTGCCAGTCAGGTATCCCTCCTGACAAATAGGATCATTTAATTTAAATACTTTTGTATTAGGGCTGGGACGTTAATTTCGATTAGCTAACTACACACATATTAGCGCGTTAAAAAAATAACGCATTTTAATCGCACACTATAATTTTATATTTATTTATTTTTTTTAAATACAGACGGATGGAAGCGTCGACAAGAGCGTGGATGTGTGCAGATTATGCAACAAGGAATTCGCGTATCACCGCAGCGTATCAAGCCTCAAATATCACCTCAACGCTAAACATGTAGCAGCTAGCGTGGAAGCTAACGGGGGCCCAACGCAGCTTAACATCCAAGATTCTATATACTGTGTTTTCATGCATGCTACATTCAGATTTCAAATAGGGATATGTTCTGTGTTTGTTGAAATATTGTTGAAAATGTTAATTTTCTAAAGGATAAAGTATATGCGATTAAAATGCGATTAATTTCGATTAATTACTTTCAAAGCCTGTAGTTAACTCGATTAAAAATTTTAATCGAGTCACAGCCCTATTTTGTATATTATACGGCCACATAAGGACCGAACACACAAAGGTGTCGACCTTTAATTGGTGAAACGACAAACAAAAAATGAACAATCAAGTCCTTAAGAGAAAAAAAAAAAACGTCTTTACGTGTCTCCTCTAAGGAGGTACAGGCTCTCGCACAACTCTCTTCCGCTCCACAGCAAGAGCTGCAGAACAACAACACAACAAAAAAAACATCAGGCTACATAAGCCACACACCTTCATATTTACAGAGAAGAAAAATGCAAACACTTACAGTGTAGAATTCAGATGACAGATATGGAAATACAAGATAGGTTCCTCCGTTTCTGTGCTGGATGAACATCATATTCAAAATCAATACAGCGCGTAATAAATATAACTTATGAAAGTTGAAAGATGTCGCCATATGCAACGGACCTACCGGAGTTTCAGTGGTGAGGGATTGAACAGCCTCAGCGCTGTGCCAAAAATGGAGCATCGCGTTAGTTCTGGCAGACCACGTAGTCAACGCGCCCTTGCCTATTGGCTGACGCCGACCCAACCCCTATGGCTCCACAACCAGCTGCGCTCAATGGGTAATCAGCTCCTGCTCGCAATTGGATGCTGGCATTTGGGGCACTTCATTTAAACTTGGTTTGCTGTCACTGCTTTTTTTTGCTTTCTGCTTGCACCCACCACCTCCCCTGCTCCACCGATTTTTTTTTTTTTTTTTTTTTTTTTTTTCTCATTGCCAACAATGTCATACTGTTGTTCATTGTTGCTTGCTCTGTTCTAGGGGGTTTGTTGCCTTTACAGCAAATGGAAGGCACTCCAGCTGAGGATGCTGCTGTTCCCTGTCTTGGCTTCCATGGAGCTCATGGAAAAGTCGGGAACTTCCTCCGAACAGAGCCATACCGCCAAACACAAATTGTATGCATTCAGAATAAGCTTCTGAAATTCATCTCTGTTTCTCGTCTCGTTTTGACGAGAGTGGTTCTGACAGAAATAAGAGTTCCTATCTGGAATGCACGCTTGTGACGGTTTGTAAGTATGTTTGTCCGCCTCTAGCGTCAAAGGTAAACTGCCATTTAAAAAGAAAAATGAGGCGTCAGCTTGAACACGGACCACTCAGGTGAGTACACGGCCATGTTTGGGGTGTGTTGGTAAGTATGGCATAACAATAAGAGAAACGAAGTGAGGGGGTTGTCACAAGGTCTTCTGGGAGTCTGGGGCGGAGACTTGATTGTTCCTGCCACCACACCTGTTCCTCGTCTACCCTCATTAAGAGACGCTTATAGGAGCTGCAGGAACAACCAGTCTTCGCCGGATTGTTCTCACTTAATTGTGGTAATTCGGCCCACTCCAATGTTCATTGTGAATTATTATTCCTCCCAGCGATACCTTACCTTGAGTCTGTGTTTTCCAGCACTCACCCATCTTGTCCAAACCGCATCTCTCCTGTTCCACCTTCCACGGCCGGATCCTCAGCCTGTCTGTGCCTTAACTTGCCTTCTCGCCCCGCCGTCCAGACTAAGCTGAGTAACACAGCCTGTACCCTCTCCTCCAGCTTTAACCTCATCTGGATAAAAGTAAGGACAAACATTTGCCTTATCTCAACATCTCAGGCACCTGGAAACTTCACCTAACAGTATCCCTCTTCCTGTAGGCTCCCCAGTGCTCCTGCATTCTGTCCCGTCTTACATTCCCGCTGTATTTAATAAATCCTTTCTTTTGAACATCCCGTCTGCTCTTGAGTCCTCGTACTTTTCAGGCGGCTAGGATCTAGCCGTGACAATAACAAAGTTTTTTCAGTGTGTCAGTTCCTCTCTCAGGCCAATGCAGAGACACCTATCCATGCTTTTATCACCTGTAGAATAGATTATTGTAATGCTCCTCTTTCTGGTCTTCCTTAAAAGACTATAAAGCCCTTACAACTGCTACAAAACTGCTCATCTGCTGACGAAGATCAGAAAGGGAGCTCATATTACTCCAGTTTTAATAACCATGAATAATGGATACAAACTGATTAAGTACCTTTTTCTGTTTCATTTCATGGTAATATTACATTAGACCAAACATCACAAAGCATAATGATAACCTGGAAATGTTTGTAGTAGTTTTCATGTAATAACCATGAAAAGAAACCAAACATCCCAAGATACAGTGATTACCTGGAAACATTTCTGGTAAAACTTGTAGTCTGGGTATAAAAACCCAGACAGGGTTTGGCTGGCCGCCCGCCGGACCACCTCCGGCTGCTTCTGCCACGTCACATTTTGTCGGAAGTGTTTCAGATCTTTGTGGTACGGGTGTTTGGGGTCATAAACCATGGGGTGCTGTTCCACGGTAAAGATCAGCTTCTCCTCGTCCATTATTCCCTGAGTGATGCTGACCTGTTGCTAACTAGCTTGTCAACAGGAAGCAGCGTGTTCATTTCAACCAATAAGTGTTTAGGGGCGGGACGCCGCCGCGAAATGTCGTCCAAATAGAGGCAGCGCGGGCGATTTTATAAGGGATCGGCGTGATCGCTGGACGGAGCGACATCGCTCGCGGCATGTCAGGATGAGGTGTTATACTGGATACTGGTTCAGTCTGTTAAAATTGGCTTTGTTCTTAGACATTATAAATGAAATAAGTCTCAGTACTTTTCCATGATGACCTAAAGTGATCCAGGAATGGGAAGACAAAACTATTGGGAAAGCCTGGGAAAGCAAGGGCAGATTCACACACACACATTGTTTGGCTGATCCAGAGAATATGACGAAGCATGTTGAACCTACTCATGTCCAGTCATACTCGGTCGAGTGTGAGTCCAAACTATGAGGCTATAAATACAAATTACAACCGGAAATCAGGGCTCTGTCTGACGGATTCCTGCGAGAGCTCTGTTCCACTGAGCCCAGCGCTGATATGCTTTGACATGTGACTACCAATAAACACTTTATTTAACTTGAGATTCCTCCGGCTTGTTTTTGAGCTGCCATTGAAAGAATCGAATCTAACAAGTCCTTCTTTTTCTGAGCATTGTTTAATTATTTGTTGTTTGAAAGATATTTAATTTGACTAGGGTTTGGTATATCCTTTGAAAAATATTTTCTTCCTCTCTGCTTTCATATATGGTTAAACCCTCTGCCTGTTTACCTGTCTGCAGCAGTCAGGAAAACAAAAGCTTATGGCTCACTGAAGAGGTCAGCCTATAGTGGTTAACATCCACAAAGTGAACTTATACGGTTGTGGATTCAAATCAAAGTTCTTGCCTTAAGGATCTGCACAGGTTCATGGAGGCGGGACTATTGAGTGCTCTCATCAGCATTCCTCGAAAGAGAGCAAATCACCAGTGATCAATTAGATACGAGACTGCAGCAGGAAAGTGGGTGGGAAAAGGGCCTAATTGGCCAGTGAGACCCCCTGTGGCTGGGATTTTGTTGATGTGAGGACACAGCGATGTCATTATGAGGAAGATGTGTCATGATGCTGGACCTCCCAAAGCACCTGAAACACATAGCATCAACTACCACTGATCCACTGAAGAAGCACTTCTGAGGTCATTGTGTGCTAGCCTGCAGGAAAATGTGGAGCCATTACATTCCAAACAGTTTGGTAACATTTCATGTCTTTGTCATCTTAACCAAATGGTACATTTCACAAGAGCTAGAAGTGAAGTGAAATAAAGCTACAATGTCACTCATTTATCCTATTAAATATTAAGTCTCATTATTTTTAAACAAAGTTGAAGTATTCTATGCCTAGCTTGCATTGTATATATTTGTATATTATTGTTCCACCAGCTAATCTTTTGCTTATAAAAAGCAATTGTATCACCTGTCAATGTCCATCTAAGCACCTGACGAGGACTTGACAGCTTTAGGGGACTAGAACACTATTAATGCTTTATTTCATCCCAAATGGGCTTTTATTGAAATGAATGCCTAATTAAATTCCAAGATGAGGGGGCAGCAAACAATGCCAGACCACGGCTGCTTTAATTTTTTTTCTCCCCTCTTGTTTTTAAGTAATTATGTAGCCCTGACATGAGTGAGCACACTGCCGGAGACCCCTCTAATGAGTTAAGCAAGAAAAATCGCCACAGTCGACTTCACTGGCAGCAGCTAATTGTCTGGCCACATTGAGTCACCCTTAACACTGTCAGTTAAAATGGGCTTTTCTTCAATAGCTTCTTCTTATTTTTTCTACAAGATTTCTGCAAATGTAGACTGTAAATAGAAAAGGAACCAGTGTTGTGTACTTGCAAGATTGCGCTTCTGTGTGTAGAAGTGGCGAGGGGCACAGGTGAGTTTCTACAAACCGTAACAAGTTCAACATACTTCAAGCCTGAAAAGCTTAAACTTTGCTGTCAAACTTTGCTCTCAACGTGCTGTTTTACGTTAATAACCACGTTAAAAGATACAAAAGCAGTCGCTTGCAACAACATCAGGCAACCCAAGAGGTCAGATGCATCACCGCTAATCTGACTACATGAATGCAATCGTAGACCTTGAAAAGACAGTAATGTGAGATAACTGAAATCCTACATGAGCAGTCTCTTTTCTTTCGTCTAACGTGAGCCCATGTGAAGGAAGGATTTTTTGAGGAACAAAAAGTGAATTGTAGAAATGCAAAAATCCTAGTCATCGCTTACATTTGTGAATGTTTCTGGACCTCCAAACAAGGGAATCAGTGAAACAGCACACAATTATTCATATGTTTCACTTAACCTTTAACATGCGGTCCCATACAGCGCTCCAGCCACAGTCTACAAATTGCTGCCAGATTATTACAAGACCAGCAAGAAATTTTTCCTTGTTTATGTGCCATCTTGAAGCATCCTCAGCTGTGCTTGCCTACACTCCAGATGAATAGCATTCCATGGCCCCCAGAGGCTCCCAACTTCTCCAGAGACCTTTAAGTGTTTGTTGACAGACTAATAGACTTTGGCTTGTTTAGCTTTCTCCACTCTAAAATCCAAAAGGTCACAAGCAACCCCCACAACAGCCCATTGGAAGGAGAGGGGGGGGGGGGTGACCTGAGGAAAAAGCCCTTACGAACAGACCTCGAGTGCTCTCAAGGAAACAAATAGAATCCCTGCTGCCACGGTTACCGAGTTTACCAACACTTCTCTTTGGCTACAAATTACTGACTATCCAGGAACCAACCCCTCCCCGTATCCTCAGCTATAAAGGCTAACAATGTGGAGGAAGACCCTAACTTGTTATACTGTAGATATCCCCATTGAGCTTTAATTCACTGGATAGTTACATGTCATTAAAATGAAATGTCTAAAGACTGAGGCAACCTGCTCCATATGGCATATTTGGGAGGTCACTGTATCACAACACTGGATAAATCAAAACAATAGAATTATCCTACATAAAATGCATAATTCTCCTTGCTACAGCAAACAGGCTGTGTGCTCCCCATTATTTGGGGTCTCTATTGTTCCTGTGGCGCTGCTCATCATTATGGGGTGTCTGGTTCAGGCCATCAGAGAGGCTTGCGCCACTGATGTCTCATTGGAAATCGGCAAGCCCATCTCAGTGCTTAGCAACTGAGCCCTGGGGCCTGTTTTGCACAGTGTAACTCAGATGAGTGTGCAATGCAGAGAATCAGCGGAGCCCCTCTCCTCCCTACCTCCCCCCAACTCTCTCTGACAAACACAAGCATACAGTTACTGTCACCCTCACCTTGTACATTTATCCTGCTCTCTGAATATCTTCATCTACAACATTATCCTGCTCACCTCAAGCTTACACTCTGAATGCTTCTACAGAGAACTGTAAATGGCTGCGTAAAATCAAATACTATGAAAAACTCTGACGGACGTTTTCTGTGGCACCAACATTGTGTTTCCCATTGTACAGTAACTAATGTATTTGTTCAAAGTTTGATCAAGAATCTTTCAAGTGTTTGTTCTGCAATTGCTTATTTTGAAGCTGTGTCATTGCACATAAAACATCAACGTTTTTGTTCCCTAACTGACCCTAGATCTGAGTTTTCAGCTTTTTACACAGATATTCTCCCAACTCACTTTGTAAGACTGCTTCACTTTGGAGTACAGTAATCATACTTTGAATAATGAAAAAAAAAGTGACATTACAAGAACTGAATCCTGGCTAGAGGTCAACTCTTTCAGTATTGAATCACACAATTCATTATTATTAACTTTTGATGTCCTTAACTTCAGTTCTAATTACATCTTAGTGATGTCTAGGAAGATATAAGCAGCAGATATAAGCATAAGCACAACAGTGTTTGAAATAGAATACTGTCATGTCCATGGGGTTTTCCCCATGTTTTCAGTTCTTTTGTGTTTTATCATGTCTTAGTTTATTTCATGTCTTAGTTTTTAAGTTCATGTTTTTTTTCTTGCCATGTTTTAGTTTTGCCATTGTTTTTTCCTCAGTCCCCATGTTCTGGTCATTAGTTCACTCACGTCACCTGTGTCCATTGTCTTCAGCTGCACCCATTTACCAATCAGCCCGTTCAGTATTTAGTTTCCAGGTTTACCCATTTAGTTGTGAAATCCTTTCACCATACGCTGTTTTCACCTTCCACGCCACGCCACGGGCCTGGCTCCTCTCTCGTCTTACCAGAAGAGATTTCTGTGCGTTGTGTCACCTTCATTGCTGCTGAAATCTAAACCATCGCAAATCAAATTATTCAAATTATGCAAATGTAGAGACTGTCCTCTTGAATATCGCTTGCAAATAGGTGTGATGTATGACAAAAAACAGGTATAAATCTATTATTTTCTTTTCTAAAGAGCAACATTGCTGCCCTTCATTGCTTTGCACATGAACAGTTTATTTTTGAATCAGTTTCATGTGCACTGTCCAATGCCAGAAACACTAACTAAAGTCAAATGTGCATCAATCCACTTCTCTGAAAATAGTCCCCAATAAACACACAGTTTACCCCTAGCCAAGCTGTTCTTGGCAATTACTGAGCCTTTTATTTTCAATAAAATGATGTATTTGTGAGCCAGATTTAAACGTGTTGTAGGACTTGACTGAGCCTGAAGGTCGCAGATTAAGGTAATGAAAGCATTATCTTTTTAATGAACCCAGTCAGAATTTTTCAGAACGACGACATCATCTGTAAATAGAAATGTTTTCAGTGTGAAAGTTGAAAAAAAACAGCATGAGTAATGATTATGTTAAGATCCCACACAGAAAAGATATTAAACCAATAACATGACAAACCACCTGTTTTCAATGAATTTCACTCTCCATTTTGCCTCCTTTCCTCCCTCGCCTTCCATCTTTCTTCTTTTCATCCGTGTTCTGCCCTCTCTATCTCTTCCTCTCCCCCCTACTCTCACTTTGTTAAGTGGATGAAAGCCAGATGAGTGAGGAATCGACAATGGTGGCTGTGACTCAGGCAACCAGCTGCTGCAGAGTTGTGATGGTAATGAGGACAGGTCGGTGGATATAGACAGTCTGAACAACACAGGCACATATAGGAGGACAGAGATGGGGTGAGAGAGAGAGGAAGCCACATAAGTACTTCGCGGGAGAAAAAGTGTGTTCATGCAGGGAATGGAAAAAGACGAGATGTAAGTTGACAGAAGCCAGCTGATAGGAGAATTCTACAGCAGTGATAGCATCAGAGAAAAAATTCTGAGCTAAGCAACTTTTTTCTCTCAGTTGCAGAGAATATGGACCAGCACAAGTTTCAGGGTAACAACAGGGTCATAACCATACATGACAAAATATACTGAATTTCTATCAATGCCTTAAAAATGTTGTGCATATCTATTAAATAGATTGCTTTTGCTCATTTTTCTGATTCCATTTACAGACCAGTCATAATAACCACATAACATTACAATGTGTTTCTATTTTCATGATACATATACAGACAGAATGCACAATAAAATGTAATTTCATATTTAAAAAGTACAGCCCAAGATGACTTTTTTTAATGTACATCTTGTGGCCAAAAATATATTTTTAAAAAGCAAGAGAAAAAGTAATAGACTGGATTTAACTAAGTAAAAAGGAAAGAGCCTACCATTGGAAAAGTCCTGCTGTAATAGGTTTTAACACGCAGCGGTCCGTGGAAGCAGCATGACAGTCGTAATGATGAACTCACTCCTAACGATTATACTTTGAAATGTGTACCACACGTTTAATATCTTTACGTTCGTTGCAAAATGTCCCAATTAAAATCAGTAGGAGAGTAAGCAGTTGTGTTTTGTGTTATTTTGTTCAATTTTAACGATACAGAACAGCTTGGAAAAGATATTGCTTATGAGCTAACGACCGGAGATTTCACTCAGCAGTAGAGGAGGAAGCCAGAGTACCCGGAGAGAACCCACGCATGCACGGGGGACAACATGCAAACTCCACACAGTAAGGCCCCAGCCGGGATTTGAACCTGGAACCCTCTTGCTGTGAGGCGACGGTGCTAACCAGCACACCACTGTGCAAAAAAAATCCAATACAATTAAATGTAATAAAATCTAACTCCATAAAATCAAATTCATTACAATCAAAATTAGGAAAATTATCAAAATGACAATTCATAAAAAGTTTCCAAATGTTTATGTTTGTTTATGTTTATGCTTTGGCAGACGCTTTTATCCAAAGCAACTTACATATGAGGATATAACATTACAGCTAACGTCAAAGTTAACAATTAACTACGTTGAAGGAAAACCACGAGTCAGGCTCTGTCAGAGCTGACGGGGATGACAGTAGAGTGCAGTAGAGGGGGTAGGGAAGTACAGGGTAAGTGCTGGGGTAAATTAAGGAAATCAACAAATCATTATGATCTGGGATTCAGGTGTTCAAGTTGCTAAAGTTGAGGTTAATATACCTAAGGATATAAGGTCAGCTGACTTCCTGAATACAATGAATAGCCAATGCTGTGTTCGAAACCGCATACTACTCCTACTACTCCTACTAACTTTAACTTTTTTAAGTTCCCGGATGTATACTAGATGCATACTAGATTCTCCGAAATGTTGGGTATGCATTATGAGGTTACTACTCATACTCAAACTACCCAAGATGCAACGTAACGTGACGTCACCGATCGTCATTTCCTGTCAAAACGGCAGTTTCAAGCTAGCTACAACGAGGGTAGGTTCATTTCCTGTTTTCAAAACAAAAGCACCAATTGTATGGTAATGGCTTTCCCTATGATAAAAGGCAACGGGTATTTTATTTTGTGAAAATAACCGGAAGTGCGTTGCTCACTGCGGCTAGCTTTAGTAGCGCCGAATTCGTGGGAACAAAATTATAAACAGCCGGTATTTTGTCAGATTTACAACACGTTGGGGATATAAACGACTACTTTCTCGCCTTGAAATGTTTCAAATGTTGCTAAAGTTATATATTTACAGAGTTTATAGCCCGAGCCGAAATCAGCTTCAGGCCGGCTGATTTCGGCTCGGGCAGGAGCGAAATGCATTGTGGGTAAACTCTCTGCATACTGTCTGATCGACGAGTGTGCCGTTTACAAGTATGTAGTAGGCGGTTTCGAACACAGCCCAGGTCTTTCCATCAATAGCTTATTTCTTCCCTGATGGTTGGCATACTCCAAGATGAAAATGCAAAAATTTATGGGCTGAAATTATGAAAGAGTAGTTCAGGGAGCATGAGACAACATTTTCAACACATGGATTATCCACAACAGATTTCAGACCTTAACCCTTATAATGAATCTTTGGGGTGTTCTTGAGAGAACTTTACACAAGTAAAATAAGACTTTCTTTGGTGAGGATCAAACAATGCACAAGCAAAGACTTTATGCTTTTTGAAACAGGTTCCTCTCATTTTCATGTGAGAGAACATGCCCTTTACAGACTGTCCAGTGTTGGTGATGTAGAATAGGGATGTTTCACATTTTGCCACAACTTAATCAAAAATAAATGTACAAGTTGTTAAAAAAAAAAAAAATCTTAAAATATTTTATAAAGTGGGGGTTTGTAATAAGATTTTATTGACACCAGGGCTATTTTCAGTGATGCTTATCAATTCCCTTATTGATTCTTGACAAATTTTCTATGAAAAAAACCACAGGTTTTCGGCGTCCATACAAATGCTTATAATCTGAAATCACAAAATATAAACCATAGTAGGTTTAATTCGTGTCTCCGTCTACCCCATACAGATAATTCAAATAACATTCAGGGTGATTGGAATAGAACGTCAACATGCAACGTGTTTTTTAACGTTTCATTTTTATACCAAATTAGAAAAGAGCATGTCTGCCAATTTACCTAAAATGTGGGTCTTCTGTTTTTGAGATAAGGTTCAAGTCTTTCAAAACAACTTTTTGGCAAAGTACAATGATCCTCATTCATCCTCACCTTATCCATCACTTCCCCTGCGTTTGTAGCAGGTCTGATGGATTTCTGTTCAGCTATTGGTAGTCTAAGAGATAATTGGTTGTCCCTTCGTCAATATTGAAAAAAATATTGAAAAAATAATATGATATTGCTATCATTCATACAGAATTGACTTGCATTGGGAGTTCTGGTAGGAAGAAGAAAAAGAAGGAAAAGAAAAAACAGACAATAAGCAATTGAGAATAATGGTGATACTCCCAAAAAAACAAACCTGTTGGTCACTAATGCATGAAGTGAATTTCAAAGTGTCAAAATAACATAATGATAGTGTTGTACAAAGAATATAACTTTCTATAACGTAAAGCCAATGTTTTGGATTAAAACCTCATATTGGAAAAGTATTGTGTAATAAAAGGATTGTAGTGATGAAAAACCTGAAATACATATTGCACACTCAGTTTCATATGATTTCAACTTTATTCATCTATGTTTTTACCTAGAGGGTCTTCTTCAAGATTTTTAAATCAATGTGATGTGTTCCAATATGACATATTTATGACTGAATTGAGTGAGGCCTGGCTCATCAGTATTTGTAATAGGTAAAATTATGGATCTTTATTCATTTAGAGCCTCATGATACAAGTAGCTTGAAGTAATGCATCTTTGTTAGATGTTTTCTTTCTCTTGAAGCAATCCTCACTTCTTATAGCCTCTGTGTTATTAATTATAATATTTAATAACCCCTATAAAATCAATTAAATCAATCATCTAAAAAGAAAATGTCAAGGCAAATGATAATTATTTGACGTCATTGGAGTAAGTGCTAGATAATTGGTACAACACATTAGCAGTTTTACCTTTGAATTTTGTGTTGAAGCTTATATTTGTGCAACGTATGGGAACTGTAATCTTGATGGCATCAAACCTTGAAACATCCTTTCCTTTTATCTAATGCATCATTAAGAGAAATTAAATCTGAAATGCAGTCAAAAAAGTTTTTTTTTTTTTTTTGTTTGTTTTTTTAGATGTATATGCAATTCATACAGATGGGTGCAAAAGTCAAGGAAAGAAAAAAAACTTTTCTTGACTTGACTTATCAATTGTTAGGCCACCATCTTTTACCAGACCATCATTAATGTGTATCGGTGTCATTGTTCGAGTCTCTGCACCTCGATTTTCTATTCCAAAAGATAGTTTTGTCGGTATTGGAGAGCATTGCTGAACATGTTGCCCCATCAGTTCATATTCCTATAGCCTACTCATCAAACTAGTCTTTGTCTCCTCGTGCCCTTTAGCAGGGATCAGTGTAATCCTGGAGGAGACAACCCTACTCATTTTAGAGATGTTGTCATAGAATGAAAGCGATTTCTCAGAACCAATTTTTATTGATTTTCATTGATCCTTTCCCTCCAAGAACAGAACTGTGTCAACAAAACATCCTCCTCAGGAGTGCCATATGTCCCTTTTTTTATTTAACTGTAGATCAATTTGAAGCTTAAGAGGAGAAAGATTACAATAAGAAGATAAAACACAGGTAGCACAACACTACAAGTTCATTAAAAGGACTATGTAACAGAAAAAAAATACAACTGATCTAGATTGAGATTTATTTTAAACGATAACATATCTACACACTGTGTGCCTGAAATAGCCTTTTTCATTTCCTTATCATTCTACACTTTTTATTTACCACTCAAAACCAAGTCTAACTTTACATCATTATAAATGATGCAGCTGGCATTTATTGATTAGATTTTCAAACAAGCACATCTTCACTACAGTGCTGAGTTGACTTGACGAAAGCTAGTTTTCATAATGCATTGCATTGATTCAATGGATCTAATTGTGAGTTATTGCAGACAGAATATCAGTGTAATAGTGTGTATTTGACTGCTTTATTAGAAGAGAGAAACTGAATTTCACACAGCATATACTCTGAAAAGAGGAGTGAAATGGAATGAGACAGTGGTGACTCCCACCATACAGTGTTTAACATCTTCACTCGTGGAGGCTCAATTACCTGATTGTAACTGCAATAACTCCAGTACCTCTGCAGTCAAGCTTGACAATTTCCAGACCAGGCCTGTAATTGCAGGTTGATGTATGTAACTGGAAATCAAAGGGGCTAGCACGTTAGCGAAAGAACGGCTAGGCTATGACTTTCAGAGCAGAGCTGTGAATTGCTACTGCAATGAAAGGCCGGAGTCATTAGCAGAGTTGTGAATGGCAAATTGGTGTGAATGCCAAAATCATTGGGGGTAAGTACTGAATAAGATGGAACATTAAAAAGGGAACTGTGAGAAAAGGGGGTGAGACAATAGATGTTCAGCTCTTCTAGAGCAGGCTGTGTCTCATAATGGCGCTTGAATAGTGTCAGTAATTACAACACTACTTTGTACTTCCAAAAATTTCTGCAAAGTTTTGTTTGTTCAAGGATCACTGTCTTTATCTATGAAGGCATTGGAAGTATGAGTTCTCATTCAAAGGAAATCTGGCATGACTTCAAGCCTCGAGCATGAACTGATGGATGAAATATGGTGACTTGTGAATAAAACTGTTGGAGTTTTTGTTTGGTTCAAGGAGAAAGTATACCCATTTCCTTCATGAACTGTTTGTAACATACATTCCCCTAAACAGAGCTAAATCTAGCAGAAGCTTGAACTCAAAATACAAATATAGCCCAATCGGCAAAATATTTTGGACTTAAGCCTGTCCTGGTAACTTCAAGAAACTGCTAAACTGACACTTGGATAACAATGTATTTTTACTGAGGGGGTTCAAATTTCACAAGTTAAAAAAGTATAATACAAAGTTCTTCATCATTTTGGATTTAAATATTATTTACAGCCCTGAAACCAGAAAAAAGATAATGAAGATAATATTTTAAAAATTAACATTATAATGCAACAGTTGCTCCCACGACTGTTCAGATTAACACAGTCACTAATGAGCAACACCAAGGCCCCATACAAATTAAGCAAATAGCAGTGATTATCCTAGCACAATGAAGCACATTTAGAGGATGAGAGGAAACTGTAAAAATTGAAAAGTAAATAAATAACCGCTTATAGACAAAACATTATGCTCTTGCTTAAAAATCTAAAATATAAGCAGAAATGGAAATAATTTTGCAAATGGCTGGGAATAAAATATAAGACTCACAAGCTGTTTAAAGTCTGAGGAGGCATATAAAGTTATGTGACTGATTAACAGCTTTAGCTTCGGACAAATAGTGGTCATTTACCAATCGTAAAGTCAGTAGTTCCTGGCTACCATAGGGCCAATGGCGGCGCCAGAGTATTTTTCTGGTTCAACTATGGTGGGTCTAACCCATAGCCATAATTTCAATGTGAATATATATTCAATAAAACTACACCCTCCCACATCTAGAAACCCGCACACAGACACAGAGAGACGGTATAGTTAATAGTTACGTTGTCCTAAAGCCATATATAGTCTACCACACAACAGCCAACAGTCAAAACACATTCCCCACAAATTAAACATGCTAATTAGGCAACAAGACTGCAACAAGGAAGAGCATGAAACAGGCAACACGCAAAACGCAATAATAATAATAAAGTTAGCAAAATATCAAAACTCACCAGGTCTAGATTTTCAAAGGAGTGCAATCCGCCGTTTTTTGCGATTAGAGGCAAAGATGTCGATGATGCGCTGAACATCCAAAGTCTTTGTCCTTTGTTTATTGATGGACAACAGCGCCGAGTTGCTGTTTGGGGTATTAGCGCTGCTGGTCCATAGATGGTTCTTAATCCGACGGAGGCAGGAGAAGCTGCAGAGGTCACGGGCAGGGTCAGTGAAATACAGACGAGTCTGTATAAATCCACAAAAGCATCCTGGTAAGGTCGCATTAAAGCAAGAAGTCCCACAGTGTCATTCACTACATATCCCTATGCTTTCTTTCTTTCCAGCACACTGAACTTGGTTTCCCTCAGTCACTCCATAGAACTGCGCCATGGGCTGCAGTAATTTCTGGTCTAAAAAAGACGCATGTTTGGGGCTGAGTGCTTACACTCCCATTAAAACACCTCTGGCCTCTGTTGAGAAAAATCTTCTCATTTCACCCATAAGTCTGTCGATTACTGGGTAATAACAATGTGTGTGCAGCGCATCTGGAGCTGTAACAGGTGTGCGCTCAACTGAGGCCTCGACAACAAACTCCTGAAGAATTCGAGGAGGCTGTGTCTGTCTCTTTTCGCGTGTCCTATCCTGGCTCACACCGGCTTTGGTGCACAGGTCCGCTCCTCTGTCCCGAATGTCAACCCATGACTCTTCTGAACGTTTGTCTGACAATGTCGCTATGACTGACTCTGATGAGTCTATTGTGGACGAAAGCTCAAGAGTGGGAGATTGGAGCTGGTCAGACATGAATTTTGTGACCCGGAATAGCTCCTTGAAAAGTGTGAAAAGCAGGACAAACTGTTCATCAACAAGTCCATTCACAGCTCTGGCCTCAGTTTTCCTCCACGCATTAGGCTGAGACATGATATCTAGCAGTGTTGCCCGAATTGCAGGCAGTGATTTTCAGATTGCAACCAACGCTGCATATTGACATGCCCAGCGTGTGTCAGATAGACTCTTAACCTTGTAGCACCCACAGTTGCAGATATGCAACAAGCTTTTTATTTATTTCCATTATTTATTTACATTATATTTTTATTTACATTTTTATTTACATTACATTATTTGATTTTCTAAATTTACATACATTATTTACATTCATGTGTAATATTTTTTTACATTACATTTTATGTGCCGACAGTTGTCACAGCATCATTTTCTTGGGTCAGTGAATTACACTCTGCTTTGCGGTGCTCTGTTCTAGTTGGTTCTGGTCTCGTTTGGTGTGGTCTGCTTTGTCCACCTTTCACAGCGCTAATGATGGTTGCGTTCCGCACTTTGTATTAAGAATGTTCAATAAAGGTTTATTATATACATTTTATTGTGGTAGCAGCAGTTACTGGTGAACTTTCACTATACCTTTTTGTCCAAACGATCTGCGGAGAATGACTTGGTTTTGTGAACTAAATTAATCAGGAAAGCCCACAGTTGCAAATATGCAACATTGGCTAAAATGATCAAAAATAGCCCAATTCCAAAAATTCCAAAAATATTGGTTTACTCCCACCCAAAAAGATGCAAGAAGAGCCAAAATGATTTTTTTTCAATGATTATTCATATGCTTGGGTGCTACAAGGTTAAGATCAACGGGCTGTGTCGCTGATTAAATCTCTCTCTTTTTCTTGATGAACATATCATAGGCGACAGATCTTCTTATATCCATTAGAAAAGGCCGGCTCTGAATGGAACTGGTGCTCATGACTACCTAAAGAAATGTCGACAGGCGAAGCAGAAAGTTGTGTCCATCTCATCCGAATATTCAAGCCAGCTGTATGTGCCAAACCAGGCAGCATTGAAAGATCTCTACTGGTTACCTATTAGCCTTGAAGGGTAAATTTTCCTGATGGGGCGCCGCAGTCCATCCCGCAGGGTTGTTGGCTAATGTCAGCGGTAGCATTAGCATCATGGCCAGAGACCGTCCCGCAGACGTTGGGGCCTTTCCCCGTCCTCTTCCTCCTGCTCCATATCCTCTTCTTCTGTAGCAGCACTTGGACAAAAACAATTGAGAGTCTCGACTGATGCGTCAGGTTTCTTTAAATAAAATCCACCCGGTAGCAGAATGAGGTTAATCAGCAACTTTATTCCCTTAAATCCTTACAGAACTGTAAACTGCATTAGAGACATATAAACACAACAAATATTTCAAGATTTTGTTCTCACAGTACGTGCAAATAATACATGGATAAATAAAATCATGATGAATAACAAAAGCAAACTGATTTATTTTTCACAAAAGATCAACAGAAAACGCGACTGAGACCAAACTAGACTGTGAGAAAACAAAACATGACTATATAACTTTGCTTGCCTTGGCTTCACTTACTGTGACGGTGATGACGGCGAGGATCTGACAAAGTGAATGAGGAAACCTGGAAACTAAATACTGACTGAGTGATAGGTCAGTGAGTGAGACTGAGGGGAAAAACACAGGTAGTGTGAATGAAGGTGATGGCAGAGCAACAGAAACTATGGGGAAAACATGGCAAAACTAAATACTGGACTGGACTAGGAAACTAAGGCATGAAAAAGAACTAAAAGTGAGCTTGAAAACTAAAGACATGACAGAAAACTCAAAACTAAACAAGAACTAAAACCATGGCGAAAAACCCATGGACGTGACCGCAAACAATAGATATGATGGTCCTTTCCATCATTAAATGTGCAAATAAACAAATCCAATAGTCTAATAATAATGCCTTGATGGCTGTGCCAAAATGCCTACGGCGCTAATGAATGGGACAATTTTAACTACTACAGGTGTGTAGGGTTTCCGTCACACATACGGGTCACATTACAAACCTCAAATTATTTAAGAAGTTCCAAAATAAAGTAGACGTTATGTTCATAATCCATCCCATGTTATTAACGTCATAAGAAATATCAGCACAAACAGAAAACTCAATGTGGTCCTTTACAAGTGATTTGTCTTGTTTTCTGTAAGTTTTTGTTCGTCTATACAAAGAACCCCTTTTATTCACGAACTGAGTCTCTTCGGAAGAGTTAAGGACGAAGATCCTAATTGCATTTCTGTTGACAAGGATCTATAACTTAATTTTATTTTACCAAAATATACATTTTCCATTGTAGTGATGCATTTTTACTTTTGATTTACCTTGTTTAAGTATGAAGAAGGAATGAATGATAATTAGGTCTATCACAGTATTAGATTCTTTATGGTATTTATCAAATTCCAAATAATCAAATCAAATTTATTTATATAGCACATTTCATGTACAAACAGTTCAAATAAGTGGAGGCAGCAACTTTTAATTATATTTGTAAAGGTCAAACCTTCAGTCATTTCAAAATTGTAGATGAGAACAAACTTCACATAGTCAAGAGAACCAAGTGCCTTGCCCATAGTATCATGTCATTAACTGTAAATAACTAAATGTGACATGGGATTGGTGCTATATCTCCTTTTGATTTAACTTCTTTTCTACTGCACTATTACCAGGAAAGGGTTTGGGTTAGGTGTTAAAAATACATAGTTAGGGACAGAATTAATATGCACAGATGTCTACATGTTACAAAATACATGATAAGACATTTACAAAATCTGCAGCTTACACATTTTATACAGTTCATCAGCAACTTTCACCTGAATGTAGCCTGACAGAACACAACAGCTTGGGAATATGTTGCCATCTAACAATTTACAGCCATAGATTGTGATACTACTTTGGACATGTGGACAAACATGTCTATGTTTTTTTCCATTGAGACTCGGCTTTTAACATGACAAAACTAGCTGAATGCTGGTCAGTAGTGTTGAGTAAAAGGTAGTAGTCCAGGTAGGGATGGGAATTGATAAGATTTTTACGATTCCAATTCCATTTTCGATTCTGCTTAACGATTCGGTTCTTTATCGGTTCCCTTATCGATTCTCATTTGGAGAAAAAGGACAACAAACCGGTTGATTAGCATCAACTTTGTTTAGTTTAGAAGTAACACGAGTCATGACCTTCCGGAGCGGATCGAAAACGCGACATTTATTCATAGTTATTGCATGTTGGTAGTATTTCCTCCCTTTGGTGAAATATTCACTTTGCAAGTTGCCCAGTTGTCGTCTTTTTTAGGGATGTGTAACCAAACTTTCGAGCGTTTGTACCGCTTGGGCGCCATGTTTACTGTTGACTGCTGGCTGCACTGGACTCACCACGCAACGTTGCGTGGTGACGTCATTCACGCCCACTGGAATCGATAAGTTCAATTCAAAAATACTTTATTTATCCCAGAGGGAAATTAAATGTTGATGTAACTCAATTAAATCAAGGAGTTATTATAGATGCTGATGGCTGTGGGCAGGAAAGATTTCCTGTAGCGGTCCGTTTTGCATCCAAACTGAAGAAGCCTTTGACTGAAGAGACTCTGTTTTCCGATAACAGTCTCATGGAGAGGATGTTCAGGGTTGTCCATAATTCTCTTGATTTTATGCAAAAATCCTTCTTTGCATTATTGTCTCCAGAGGTTCCACAGTCGTCCCCAGAACAGAACCAGCCTTCTTTATCAGGTTGTTGAGTCTTTTTAGGTCCCTGGTTCTGATGCTGCTGCCCCAACAGATGACGCAAGAGGAAATGACGCTCTCAACAACAGACTTGTAGAAGATCTGCAACATCTTGTTGCAAACCTTGAAGGACCTTAGCTTCCTCAAGAAGTACAGTCTGCTCTGTCCTTTCTTGTAGATGGCTTCACTGTTGTGTCTCCAGTCCAGTCTGTTGTCCAGATGAACACCAAGGTATTTATATTCCTCAACCACCTCCACTTCTTCTCCCATGATGGAAACAGGGTTTGATCTGACCCTGTTTCTCCTGAAATCTACAATCATCTTCTTTGTTTTGTTAACATTCAAGATGAGATGATTGTTCCCACACCATGCCACAAAGCGGTCCACCAGCTCTCTGTACTCAGCTTCTTGTCCATCTCTGATACACCCGACAACTGCAGAGTCATCTGAATATTTCTGTAGACGACAGGAGTCTGACTTGTACTGGAAGTCTGAAGTGTACAGAGTGAAAAGGAATGGTGAGAGTACAGTCCCCTGTGGTGCTCCTGTGCTGCTGATCACCTGGTTAGACACACAATTCTTCAGTCTGACAAACTGTGGTCTGTTTGTCAGGTAGTCATTAATCCAGGTGATTGTTGAGGCCTCCACCTGAGTCTTCTGGAGTTTCAGACGAAGCAGATCAGGCTGAATTGTGTTAAATGCACTGGAGAAATCAAAGAACATGATCCTCACAGTGCTGCCTGCTTTGTCCAGATGACAGTGGGTTTGTTGAAGCAGGTGTATGATAGCGTCTTCAACTCCAACTCCATGGCGATAAGCAAACTGCAGGGGGTCCTGATATGTGCTGGTTTGCTTACACAGGTGGGTCAACAGGAGTCTCTCCAGGACCTTCATGATGTGGGATGTCAGGGCAACAGGTCTGTAGTCATTGATGACTGAAGGGTGAGTTTTCTTTGGTACCGGAACCAGACAGGATGTCTTCCACAACAGTGGTACCTTCTCTTGGGTCAAGCTAAGGTTGAAAAGGTGTTGCAGAATCCCACAGAGCTGCTCTGCACAGGCCTTCAGGACTCGGGGGCTGACACCATCTGGACCCGCAGCCTTGTTCCGGTTCAGTCTTTCCAACTGCCTCTTCACCTGATTTCTAGAAACAGAAAAGTGGGAGGGGGAGGCAAAGGGGACAGCAGCATCTCCTGATTTGGTTGAAGACAAACTAGTGGAAGCAGAAGAATCCATGACTGAGGTGGAGGTGGAGATGTTACAGGAAAGCTGTGGGTCAGAGGAGGGTGGGATGTCTCTTTGGCTGGGAACAGGAGGGGAGGATGGTGAGCTTGTTCCTGAACTGAACCTGTTGAAGAATGTGTTCAGCTCATTTGCTCTGTCCAGACTTCCATCCATCCGATCCTCCCTCTGCTTGAGGCCTGTGATCTTCTTCATTCCTGACCACACATCTCTGATATTGTTCCTCTGCAGTTTACTCTCAAGCTTCTTTCTATACACCTCCTTGCTCTCTCTGATCTTGACTTTGAGCTGCTTCTGTATACTCCTCAGTAACTCCCTGTCTCGCTCCCTAAAGGCTCTTTTTTTCTTGTTCAATAGTTCCTTTAGCTCACTGGTGATCCAGGGTTTGTTATTAGGGAAGCATCTCACTGTTCTGGTGGGGATGGTGTTGTCCACACAGAAGTTTATATAGTCAGTCACACACTCAGTCATGGCATTAATGTCCTCTCCATGTGGCTTACAAAGAGAAATCCAATCGGTTGCATCAAAACAACCCTGTAAGGCTTCTTCAGCTTCCTGTGACCACAAGGGAATTGTTTGCAAAATCGCCAAACGATTCCAAGGAATTGAAACAAAGGGAACCGGTTCTCAACAAGAACCGGTTTTCGATTCCCATCCCTTAGTCCAGGGAGGGAAAATTCATGAACTGGCTGGGGAGCGTGAGGGAATATGGTGGATCAAGCCTGATCGGTCGTGGCTCTAACTCATTGGAATGCTACTGATGCCCTGTGCCAGGCACCAACAGGTCATCTTCAAAGGTCTTGTAGCTTTCATTGAGGAGTTGAAGCTGTTTTGCTATTACAAGGACAAACAGTATATTCAGAAGGGATAGTCATAATGTTTGGGTTATAAGTGTCCATACCACATACAAATACACTGATATAGAGAATACCATTTAGCATTAGTCCAGTATAAAAGGATAGAAAGCAAAGATGCATCAATCAGTCTGTGATGTGTATAGCACATTATAGTATTTGGAAGCAAAATACTAAATTATTAATGCACTGAAGACAGTGAGTGCGGGGTGAAAGGCCAAGCAGGGGCTGAGGAGAATATTTTTACTCTTTGGGCTTCGAACAGGTTAATACAGCCATATAAACACAGTCTGTTTCCTTGTGCCTGTCAGACAGCATCCTCTGAAAATGTAAAGTTCACTAGATACATTTTACCATGATGACCACAGCTTTCAGTTTAATAAATTCACAAGCATTTCCAGTGAAATCTGTATGGACTTATCTGAGCTATATCTAAGTATTACAGTGTTTTCATGATTTAAGCCACAATTGGATTGTGAAGAATGCCCCATATTGTAATATCAACACAACCATTAGGTCATGGTAACATGGTGTACAGTTATTTTGTCTGAGATCATTTGCAGTAACAGCTGTCTTTACAATTCAGTTTTTAATTGCCTTGGCACTTTTAAGCCACTCATGGTCAAGTTTACCCAGAGACCAACATTTGTGTAAAAAAAAAAATGTTGAACAAACACTTTTGATTGATTGACGGCAGTAAAGTCATGTGTAACCAGCCTGTATAAAAATCAAGCAAAAGTTTCATCAAAAAGACCACACTTAGTGCTACTGCTCCACTTTAATGTGGTCCCACAGAAACCTGAGACGATGTGTGGTTGAACCCGGAGAGCTAAAGGGCTTTGTGTGGTTCCAGCATTCTTCCATATATCTCAAGATGGTCCAAAACCACACATCCTGACACAAATGGAGGTTCCAGACTCAGCTGCCAAGATCCACTGTGAGGAATATTCCTGTTCTTTATCCAAGAGCCTTCCATGACGATTTATAGCAGGGGAACAAAAAGTACTAAGAGAGCATCTCTCTACAGAAAAGACCCAGACAGACTTATGACAGCAGTAGAAAAGCAATGAAAGGAAAGCACCAGACCTAATCAAAACTTTCAGAAACTTAGGTTACTGGCATTGTGTTTACCTAAACAGTTAGAAAAACTCAATGCTGGGGCTGGAAAAGTCATACAATCAGGCAATGAATGAATTTATTTAAAAAAACGGTGGTCTAGCTATTTATGTCAGATTTGAAAAGGTACTTAAAAGCCCACCATAACATGGAAAATAAGCTCACATTACTTAAAAATACAGGACAGTTGCTCTGTCTTGAAAAGGACAGCACAATAAAGCTTGGCCTCACAGCCTCAGTATTTTAAATTCGTTCTTACTCAGGCCCCTCGTTAAACAGACACGGGGGACAACAACAAAGAAATGTGGCCGCACACTAGGAATAACTGTCGGCCAAGAAGCTAATAGGCATGGAATGATGACAGATATCATGGAGTGGACGCCTCACAATGACTGGGAGGGAATTAATAAGCAGGAATGGGTTAATAGTGCATTAAAAGCCAGCAGGAGAACGGCAGGAGAGAGGAGAGAGAAGCTTCTGAAGTCAGCCGTGAGTAATCAGCCCATGGCGAGCCTTCAACGATTACCATAACAGAGCAATTGGACGTGAAAAATGGGTAATAGTATGGACATAGAAATGTAGTTGTGTGTGTGTGTTTGTAATAGTGGTCGTGGGGAAGGAATAAAACGCACAAATAACACTGACTCAGATTAAGAAAAAAAAGAAGTTGATCATTTTGATCATCATTTTTCACACAGAAACACTAATTTGACCAAAGTTTTTTTAGGTATAATATGAGAATGTGTAAATCAACTTCACTTCAGTACCATCAGGTAAGAATTATCCATGTGAATAGACATTATTGTTGGTAACTGTTTTTGTTTGGTCCAAATTTGAGTTTGGTCTGAAATGAAAATCTACATCTTTGGTTTCTGTACATCAACTTAATTACGGTTACAAATGTTACAATATGTTGAAATTTTACCTTAATAAGATTTTCTTGAACGCAAACATGCTTTATACCACTGCACTTTTACTGGATTTACTTTTACGGCTAAGTGCGTAGTAATTTTCGCCTGAAAATGTTTCAAATGTTGCTAAAGTTATATATTTACAGAGTTTATAGCTTAAGCGAAATCAGCTTCAGGCCGGCTGATTTCGGCTTGGGCAGGAGCGAAATGAACTGTGTGTAAACGCTCTGCATACTGTCTGATTGATGGGTATGCCGTTTGCAAGTATGTAGTATGTAGTAGGCGGTTTTCGAACACAGCCATAGTCTATGAGCGTGGCTATACAAAGAACACCTTACTAAAGTTTTAGGACTCTTAGCTTGCAGAAGAGTCAGGAAGCCACCTCCATGTGGGCCCACCACTAGGAGGGAGGACATTTGAGGTTGGATGCCTTGTGAGATGGGCAGCAGGCAAAGGCGAGCCGATCCTCAGCTTCGCAAACTGGCTCTTGGGATGTTGGACTATCATTTCGCTGGCAAGGAAAGAGCCTGGGCTGGTGTGTGAGGTTGCCTCACTTCCACACACAGCATTGGCTCTGGAACCAAACTCCTGGAAAAGGGCTGGACTCTCTCGTACTCTGCAGTTGCCCATATGGGAATACTCACAAACCCCCCAACTGAGTGCCTCCATGTTGGAGGCTGCAAGTCACAGGCGGGAAGGTACTGACTGTTGTTCGTGCGCATGCACCAAACAGAAGCTCAGGTTAAATGGCCTCCTTGAAGTCTCTGGGGGGTATCCTGGAGGGGGTGTTACCTGGGGAGTCCATTTTTTTTCAGGGGGACTTTAATGTCCATGTTGGCAATGATAGAATGACCTGGAGCTTTGTGTACAAAGGGTGCGTACGCACAAAAAAGTGGTGTACGATCAGATGTATCAAGAGTTAGACCGTGGAAAAGTGCGGTGCCTCACGGCAGCTTCAGGGCTGGCGTACGCACTTTTCTACAGCTGTTGATTCTTTGGCAACACTTGGATGTGATGTTGGGAAACTGTTATAATAAATGAATGTGAAAACAATTAGTTCTCAGACTAAGTGATGTTCACATGAGACACATGAACAATTAAGCCTGATAAACAATTAACACACCCATGTGTCTGCAATTACACGAGTAGATATAAAAACATGCGCAAAGTGGTGCAATGCACACCATTAAAAACAATGGCTGCTTTAGCAGTATTAGAAGACTTTGCAAATGGTGCAATTTGAAGAGAGTGTGTGTTCAGAGACAGAGAGGATTTACTGGCACATGATGGTATCTGGCTCATCAGCCGTTTTGAGGGAAATCCTCGTGGAACTGTGCGCAGAGCTGCGGCCGGCGTTGGAGCGCAACACAGCGAGGAGCCATGCGCTGCCTGTGTCCACAGGTGATGTGCACACTGGGCTTCCTATAGCAACCGGGGCATTCCAGAGGCAGCTGGCCAACCGATTAGGACTGTGCCAGTCTACCCTGAGCCGAGCCATGCCAGCCGTGTGGGACAGAATTATCGGCATCTCAGCCAGGTATATCAAATTCCCACAATGAAGATGAACAGGCCAACATTAAAGCTCAATTTGAAGCGAGAGCCGGTTTTGTAATCGGATTTATCGACTGCAGACACATTGCTATATAAGCTCCATCACATGATTAATTTGTATGTTAACAGGAAACATTTTCATTCGATCGATGTAAAGATCATATGTGATGCGTAAATGCAATTAACCAACATTGTGGCGAGGTGCCGTGGTTCAACGCATGATTCATACATTCTGAGTAACAGGTTTGTTGGGAACAGACTACAAGCTGAAACTGTGCGTGATGGGTGGCTTCTTGGTGAGTAACTTTATTGTGTAATTGTCCTAATATTATTCCCCGTGACGCGCATTGAGTATGTGCGCCCCCAGTTTCTATCCCATCTTCACAGCATCAGTCGGTGGTTGCTTTTTGCTGGTTAAACTACAGTTTAAGATCTTTGTAACAAGCCCCTGATCGTCTCTGTGGGCAAATGTTAATAACCCCGTGCGTAAAGTGTGAAATGTCTCAATCAGCCTCGACTTTTCCCTGGCGCACTTCTGCACGTTACTGTATGAACACGTTGTTGTGAGTTACATAGAAACATCGGTAATTAGCTTGGGGGGTAATCAGAGTCACCCACATGTGCTCCCAGAGAGAGCAGTGTCACCCATAGTTGCGCCAACTCTCGTTCAAACAGAGTTGGTCACCCCCCCCACCCGCCTGTTTTGGCCACACTGCAGCGGTGGGCAGCCAGTCTCCGCTTCACCTCCACCTTAATGTGGGACCACTTCTTCTTCACCTCTGCTTGTGTGCAGCTCTCTGACCCCACAGCAATGACAGCTCCACTTCAGAAAGTTGCACCAACATCTCGCTTTCCGTGAAGTTCTTCTTTTTTCCCATCTTACTCATTCTTTTTTCTTTAGAGAGGGGAATCGCAGGTGCAAGGCTTATTTAAATATGATTTGCGTATTTAAGTAGGGGCGTGGACAGGGAGGAGTCGGGTGGTCCGACATGTGCGCTCAATTCCACGTTGATTGGGATGTACAAACGAAATGTGCTTGGATTGATGCGTGCGCACAGATTCATAGATCCGACGTTGAAGGGCATTTGGGTTTGAGCGTACGCCATGTTTCAGTAGGAAATCCACGCAAGTGTGTGATAATATTTTGCGTTCTTGTATCTGAATGTCTGCATGTATGTTGGTGTGAATGTTGATCTAAGCAGTTGTTCATAAATTCATTATTTTTGACATAGCCACTTGTGTTCTTCATTCCCTCTTTCTGTTTTATTTCCAGGGTTCAGTGTATACAGAACCAGAAGACATTTCACAGTCAGAGAGCAGGAAAAATATATGAAATAGAAATATATATATATATTAACGCTGAAAATCAATATGCTCTTGGCATAACACCATTTGCTTCCAGTATGGGTCAGAGAAGCATGAGACATTTCATTTTGTGCACTGATTCCTTTGCTCAGGCTAATATTCTCTTCATAAGTCCACGTACCTTCTCCAATCAAATGGACTTTTCATCACTGGGAAGAGAGAATATCCACTTGAATGTTCAGTCATATGATAGCTAAATAACTATGTTAATTTAAAGCCAACTTGTATCATTTCCTATCCTCAAGAGCACGATGTGCCAATCTTAATGTCAAGCCAGCTGATTGGTTGATTCAGTTTCAGTTGAAAAGGGGGATGGAAAACGAGCAACAAAATTTGGATTATGCACAAGATTCTTAAGTTTGCTTTTTTGTTTGTTTTTTTCTTGCTGCTGGTGTGGTGGAAGTTTCTGTTAACAAAGCACAAGGTGGGAAATGCACAAGGGACAGATAAGATTATTACTGGCTGATTGAGCCACCTCAGCTGCACAGGCAGCCGATGCAACCAGGAAACTTCACTTGTAGAAAAACGTGTAAATCATGTGAAAAACTGGTCAAATGCTAATTAATGTGATTTAGATGAGCAGAAGACTGGATTATGTAGACGATTATGAGATCACAGGTGAAACACACATGACAATGCTCTCATCAAATGTTATTCTAATTGTCAGTACTTTTAAGGGCATGTTTTTAAAAGTGTAAGGAAAGCTACAGTATACAAACATCCCAGTTGTAACCACATTCTTAACGTGATTCTCTTCTTGAAAAAGGACAGCTGAATGTTATCTTCCAGCTCCCAACATCTGTGGACAGCAACTAGAAAGAAACTGTAATTGTTGGCATGATATGTACATAGCGAATGTTTATTCACTATTTTTATTTTATTTTATATTTATTTTATTCTATTTGCTTGTTTTTACTACTTTAATTGTTTTCATATATTTTAGTGTATGCTGCTGCAACAAAACAATTTCCCAAATTGGGATGAATAAAGTATCTATCTATCTATCTATCTATCTATCTATCTATCTATCTATCTATATCACTTGCTCCCAGTGGATAAGATAATCTGTTACTAAGTGGATATCTACCACTATGGATGCCCCTTTTACATGTACATGTATTATACGTTTTTAGGTGTTAAAGATCACATGTAGCCATCTTTTCAGCATCCAAGATGGCAAAGAGCTTAGGAAAGACCAAGTGAAGCTTGGGAAAGAAATACAACACTAAAACTGAAGAAATCAATTAACAGTCAGTGTAGTTCTTTAACTTTCTAACCTTGTATCTAGTACCCAAACAATCTCTACAAATTGTGAAAATTTAATTTGATGTTTATTGGATAGGGAGAGATAACTTAACATGGAGCTTGAATAACAATTATCCAGTGCAGTGGATCACAGGATAGCTATTGCAGATTTCCAATTCCCATCCCGTTCCGGTTTGTAAATGTGTGTTTCTGTAAAGAAAAAGTGAGATGTATCTGTTATTGTTGTCTTGACCATAACATTGTTTCTGAAAATGAGTGTACGTACCCAGATGTTCACATCAGTACTGAGCTAAGCTGGATCTGATAAAACCCTATGTCTACTGCAAAGGGCTTTGATGGGGAGATGAATTCCAATTACACTTCTACATTGCAATACACTGATCAGTGTAAAAAAGCTTAAGAGTAAACATGAGTCTATATTGGCTGCCAACCTCTTAAATCAAGGTCCAAAACTGTACTTTTAATCCGTTAACTTTTGCACTGAGAAAAAAACAAAAGGAAAAAGGTTCTTTACATTTTTTCATTTCCTTGGAGCAATAATAATTAGTCGATGCTTTTTTTTCACAAACTGTGGAAGTATGAAATTTTGAAAAAGTTATGCCATAACATAGTTTCTTTTAGCATTATATACCTAAGCCAAGTTGAAAAAAATGGTTTACGTAGGTTCCCTTTTATTAATCTTTGATAGTCTTATTAAAGATTTAATATCAAGGTTTAACATCCTGGTCTGCCAAAGGGTTAAGAGAATTAAAAACAAAAGAAGATTTATCGAAGAAATCACAGTTTCCTACAGCTCATTAACCACATTAAATGTGCAATTATTTCTTTGCATTGCCTTTTTTAAGGTTGATGAGTCACTGGCTGATCTGATCTCGGTCTGCCCGGTGTCACCCATGCCTTTGCATTAAGACCTCGACTCTGAACACGGGCAGGCGGTAGAGAACATTAGGTGGCAACATAGCTGCACATTTTCATAAATTACATATGAATATGGACAATGAAGCTACAGAATGTAGGGCTGCAGACTTAGTGGGTATAAGTGTCTCTGTCTGCCTCCATCTGGGAATATGTATACCTTTGGGTGCATTTGTAAAGCCATAGAGTATATATTACATGCTTCCCCCTAGGACAAATTATCGGAAACAATGGACTCAGTTTTCACTGCTATGCTGATGACACTCAGATGTACATCAGCACAAACCCCTCCTCTCAGCTCCCACCCATGCAACTCAACAACTGCCTGCAGCAAATTAAAGCTTGGTTGACCTCTAACCTTCTAAAACTCAACAGCAGCAGAACGGAGCTCATGGTGGTGGCCCCGGCCCCCCTGCTGAAGAAGGTTGGGGGTCTGGCCCTGGTCATAGATGGCTGTTCCATCTCTCCATCACCAGAGGTACGGAACCTGGGTGTCATCCTGGACTCCACCCTTTCATCTCGGTCCCACATCAAGAGTATCACTAAATCTGCCTTTTTTCACCTCAGAAACATTTCAAGACTCCGGCCCTCATTATCCGACTCAGTAACAGAGACCCTCATCCACTCGTTTATCTCCTCCCGTCTGGACTACTGCAATGGTGTCCTGTCTGGGCTACCCAGTAAGGCCCTGGACAGGTTGCAGTATGTTCAAAACTCAGCTGCCCCTACCCTATGGAACAATAAGTCCAAGTTATTATTATTATTATTTAATATATATGTTGTTTATAAATAATCTGTCTTTCTGTGAGTCTCTACAGCCTGTTTGTGTGTGTGTGTGAATGGGTGCATACCTCTATGACCGACTGCTGTGGTCATATTGTATGTGCATGCGGGTCCTTGTGTGTGGGCCTGTAAATAGCTGTGGCAGCTGCAATGGCACTGTAATGTTATGTGTGGTCCTAGGGAGTTCAGATAACCAGATGGGCAACACACAACTGCCAACACACACAAGGTTTTTAGACACACACACACACGCTCAAGCCAGAGGGATGAAACCTCTGAAGGCCTCACTATAGGCCTGGGCCACGGGTAGATCAGGAGCCCGCTGGCAGTGTCCCTCATCTGTGTAAAAGTCCAGGCCCAGACAGCCTAGCAGCTGCTGGGCATTACACATGCCAGCAGAAGACTGCTGGGAGGCTGACTGTGTGTGTGAGTGAGTGAGTGCATTTGCCCTCAGCTTGTGCTAAAACTCTCCTTCCGCCGGGCACCACATGGTCTGATGGGAGCTTGTGAGAGTTTGCAGATTTTACACCAAGTTACAAACTTGTCTAATTGAAGCATATTGTAGCCAAGGCAAACAAAAGCTCGCTGTTAGCCAAGAAAAAAAAAGTTCAAAGACAGCATGTGTGTTTGCGTCAACAGATGTCGAGTACATGTTGGTCCCTTGTGTAATGAGCTGGGAGTTTTTATCTTACCTGAGGCTGCTGTGCAGCTGTCCTGAGCTGATCGCTGTCCCCACAACAGACCCCCACAAGAGTGTGTGTGACGTGTGTGAGTGGGGAAAGTAGTGAATACTGCTCATTAAAAAAGCTGCAGCTTTCACACTGAATCAGTCTTTTTTTTTTTTTTTAATCAAGTTTATTGGAACTTTTGTCTTATTTGCATAGGTTTTTACTTTAAAAAAAAAAATGTAATCTGTATTATGGTGTACACAACTATGTAAACGTTTTAACTTACATCTCATTTCTTCATACTTTGCTGCCAAAAACCCAGATTTTCTTGTATTGTTTTAAAATTATCATTGTATCATTGTTGTGCCACTTATGAATCATTCAAGCATAAAAAAGTTGCTCAACTCAAAGGATGAACCAGTGTTGTGTCTACACATAACAGAGTGCTTAGCAAAAAAGCCATTTTAAATTGTAACTTTTTTTACTCGCTGGCCTTTGCAAAAACACATACTGTGTTGCATTTTTTACTTAATTGCATCTACAACAAATGCCAAAGACTTGGTGTGCAGGGTGTCCTTAAAATAGCCGAGGAAATGGAACATGTAGAGGACAAAAACAGAAGATGCAAGCCTAAAAAAAAACTAGACAGCAGATGAGCTGTATCTGAAAGTGATGTCCTTATGAAACAGGAAAATCAGTATTAATAGGTATTAGGGATTAATCCTCCCCTGGGCCTCAGTATTATTGAAGCAGTTCGGGATCATCTTGACAGAGAATGGAACAAAAGGCAGCAAACATCCAAAAAGGAGGTTTGGAATAATCTTTAAGAAACCTTAAAGGGGAACTCCGGGGCATTTGAAGCGCATTCCCATTGCTAGAGGTTGTCAAATACTGACAGTAGGACACAGACCGGTGCAAATCGGCGCTCCCTGTGCGGAGATTTGCGCTGTTTGCGCAGCCTGTCATGCGAGGCTAATACGTGGTGGCTACGGGGCAAGTGCTAACCCTTCCACGTAAAACAACAACTTGCACACTGCAGAAACGTCACACCACTTTATAAACCATCCAACAATAAAGTCACAAGCCTTACCATCAAAACCATATGCATGGTTCTCACATTACTGGCATGGGAACGTTACAAAACAACTTTATAAACAGCATGTCACTCACCGGCTGGTTGTACACTCGCGCATGTGAAAGCCCAAAAGAGTCGAGGGACGATAATCCCATATACAAAACAATTATCTTCTCTAGAAAAACTGCGTTCAAGTATTTAAAACATTACAACAATATTACTGGGCATGTATTGTTGTAATGTTTTAAATACTTGAACGCAGTTTTTCTAGAGAAGATAATTGTTTTGTATATGGGATTATCGTCCATCGACTCTTTTGGGCTTTCACATGCGCGAGTGTACAACCAGCCGGTGAGTTACATGCTGTTTATAAAGTTGTTTTGTAACGTCCCCATGCCAGTAATGTGAGAACCATGCATATGGTTTTGATGGTAAGGCTTGTGACTTTATTGTCGGATGGTTTATAAAGTGGTGTGACGTTTCTGCAGTGTGCAAGTTGTTGTTTTACGTGGAAGGGTTAGCGCTTGCCCCTTAGCCACCACGTATTAGCCTCGCATGACAGGCTGCGCAAACAGCGCAATCTCCACACAGGGAGCGCCGATTTGCACCGGTCTGTGTCCTACTATCAGTATTTGACAACCTCTAGCAATGGGATTGCGCTTCAAAAGACCCGGAGTTCCCCTTTAAGAGCTATTCCTCAAGACTGGTTTATGAAATTACAAGAAACTAAAACTAGTTCAAGCTGTGTTGAAGAGGTAATATATCAAAAAAAAATTTGACTTTAGCTCATTAGAAATTTTACAAACTTTTTTGTTTGACATACGGTTTTCATGTTTCAGTGAATCTGTACACATATTTCCTGTTTTCTAAACAACTTACAAAGTAATGAGAAATGGCTCAAAACTTTTGGACAGTATAATAGTTCTGTTCCCACTGATGGAAATCATCAGATCAAAGCAATTAACTACTCAAGAAGGTAACAGGTAAAAGTAATCCAGAAGTATAGTTTTTCTCATGTTCCTGTTGCCTTCAGTATAACAAAAACAGATACAATATTTCAAGTTTAAAGTTCTCTGACCGCTATAATAAATGATGTTGCATGGATGACATTCTTCTTGCCACTAAAGAGTTCCTTGTTGCTCTAGTTGTATGTTGGGGCATATTTTCATGATTTAGTTTAAATGTGGGACAAAAAAGAAGCTTCCATGAATGTACTCTGTGATTAATAAGAATCTGAACATCTAAAGGGGGTCCTTCCATGAAGCACTGGAGTACCTTCCTGTCTTTACTCGCCATGTACATATGACTTTTTTCTTTTGTCGTTAACTTGTGTTTCTCTCAGGTATCCCTGGCCTGGTGCTTTGGTGCTTGCTGATCCCTACTTCCTGTCTTTTTAAACCACAGCTGGTCAAAGCAGATGGCCTCCCCTCCTGAGTCTGATTCTGTTGGAGATTTCTTCCTGTTAAAAGGGTGTTTTCCTCTCCAATGTTGCCTTGCACACGCACAAAATGGGCGACTCCATCGAAGAGAAGTTTCAATACCATCTGTTGGTTTTCTTAGCAAGACAAGTTTATTTTTTATTGGCATTATATGCACTAGATTAATTTGGACCTTGATTAAATAGATTTAGTTTAGTAGGACCATGATTTAATTACATTACTGTCTAATAATTGGATTGGAGTGGGCTGTAGCTTTAAAATCTTGAGATGACTTGGCACTACAGTATATACATAAAACATAATTGAATTGAAATTGAATTGTAAAAAGGGGTGAAAAATTGGACCTCAAGTTAGTTATTTAAAAAAAAAACCTTTCCCTCTGTACCGAGATATCTCTTCAGATGTCCATCACGATGTCTTAGAAATTATATTAGCTGAAGAAGCTTTTACCATCAAATAGAGGATTTAGACTCTAAAGAAGTGGTTCATCATATCAAAGTATTCCGAGAAAGCCTGCAGACATGTCACACAAGGGAATTAATTCAGGATGAAAGAGAAATCTGACACTGAAGATAATCTTGCCTAAACTTTTACATGTTTAAATACCACAAATATTTCTTCAATAATAACCACTAGTTCCACAGAAAAACTCTACCATCATTGTACATTAAATATAAGGCGAAACAAGGAACTGGTGGGTGACCTGTTTGGGTAACATTTTGGCTCATTTATAACTCTGACAAATCAAAATAATCAGTATTAAATTTAATTTCTTTCTCAATGGAAAGAAGAAACATACAGTAAAATATGAGATTTATAGGGAGGAGAGGGATGGAAATTGAGGAAGACACATTGAGAGAAAGAAAAACGACATAAGCCAGAGATATTAAGAGAATTGTATAGAAAAGATTGTCGTCTTCAGCTTTATGCCTGCCACCTCCCAGCAAATAACCATGATATTTCTTTTAGAGAGGCCTAAAAAGCTACATGCCCTTGGAATTACAGCTTGGCTATCAGTAGCCACAAGCTCTGGCACGAGACGGCGTGACAGGTGTACGTTTCAGCAACTTAAACAGGCCAGATTAAGCCAGTAGTGGTTCCTCTTCATATGCATTCCTTATGGGAGTTAAGGCCATTTGAAATGCAGGGCCAAAGGCAAGATTACTGGCTCATAGGCCCGTGGAGAGAGGTGTGCTGCAACTAAAAGCCTGGATTTGAATAATTGTGGCAGGGCTTAGTGCCCGGAATCAGCACAGAACAGAACCAATGGATTATCTCAGGCACACACACACACGCATACACACACCGACTTTGCAAGGCTTTGACTTGTCAGACTCAATAACTCAAAGTATCACTGTCTGTGTGTGTGTAAATGCGATGTTGGTATGCAGTTCTTCCGTGTCATATCTGTTTCCGTGCCATCATGTGACTGATATGTGACTGATGTTCTGCTGCATTTCTGTTTATTATCCACATCTAGTCTGTGAGTGTGTATATATGTGTCTGTGAGACAGATCATATTCATGTAACCCTGAACTTGTGTTTGCATGTGCCTATTCCTGTTTAAGCACAAATGTGTTTATAAACAAGAGTGAATTGCAAATTGATATATTTGAGCTAATTTGCTTCTGCAAGAGTACACGTGTGTGAATGCCAGCACATAAAAACACAGCAAAATCACTGTTCCATCGCTGTACGTTTTGACACTGGTTGAAAGCTTAGCGGCACTCGAGGTGCCAGACAGAGCGGAGTGGGGAGGAGAGGAGCAGAGAATCTGGAAAACAGGATGGGGTGGAAAGAATGGATAATGAAGGGAATGATGAGAGGTGGTCCCATATGAGTTTTGGAGGGGGGAAGAGATTCAATGTGTTCAACCTGTTTTTAACAGAAGAGAGAGGGGGAATGCGGTGGCAGGTATGAAATGTTGGGTTTAAACCTCTGGGAGGTGGAAGGAAGAAGCAGTGTGAGACAGAGTCCTATTCACAGATACACACACAGACACATGCACATGCACACAAAACCTTTGTCTAAAGCATGTTAGATTATAGAAATTATGCCTGGGAGAGTTTCAAGACTGATAATGTATCGTCAAGCAACCCATAAAAAAAATAATTTCTAGCCTTTCCAAGCTTTTAGGAATCATGGCCAAAGCAGATTATTGAAAACTTTTTTTCTTGAGAGTCACGGTCCGGGTGATTCTTCATTACGACTTCTTTTGGATCTTTTGGAGCTGGAGAAGTTGTTTTACTGGCAGACAGAGTTTGATTGGTTTTCCCCACGACAATCCTGTCAAAACACTCCTATAGGCTGTCCAGATTTTCTTCCCTGTACTCCAGTTTTCTCAAGATAAGGCACGTTTTTTTCAGAAAATTTTTCTGAATTATTTACCAGGTTAGAAGCACGTCATGTTTGATTCAAAATCATAATATCGCGACTCTAGAGCATCTGTAGCCTGTGGTCTACTGAGAACCATTCTGGTTGTTCAGTCTAACAGCAGCAGGGAGGAACGACCTGCAATACCGCTTTTTCAGACATTTTGGATGTTTCAGTCTGCTGCTGAAGGAGCTACCCAGTGCTGTGATGGTGTCCTGTAGGGGGTGGAACAGGTTGTCCATCAGAGATGATAGCTTGGCCATCATTCTCCTCTCTCCCACCTCCTCAACTGAGTCAAGGGGGCATCCCAGAGGCAAGCTAGGTTTCCCCAATTAGTATTTCCAGTCTCTTTCTCTCCACTGCCGAGATACCACTGGCCCAGCAGACCACTCCAAAAAAGATGGCTGATGCCACCACAGAATGATAGAATGTCTTAAAGACCTCAGTCTCCTCAGCAGGTAGTGTCTGTTCTAACCCTTCCTGTAGAAAGCAGCAGTATGATCAGTCCAGTCCAGTTTATGGTTAAGGTGAACATCCAGGTATTTGTAAGATGTCATCATATTGACATCCATATTCATTCCCTGGATGTTCACGGTTGTTGGAGGGAAGTCTCGTCTCTTACGGAAATCCACCACCGGTTCTTTGGTTTTGCCCACATTGATCTGGAGGCGGTTCCGCAGGCACGGAATCAGTCCTCAGTATTCTCTGTCGTCATCTTCTGTAATGAGACCAACAATTGCAGAGTCGTCTGAAACTGCAGGTGACAGGAGGGGGAGCTGTAGGAAAAGTCTACAGTAGGGATGGGGATCGAAAACCGGTTCTTGTTGAGAACCGGTTCCCAGTATTTCAATTCCTTGGAATCATTTGGCAATTTTACAAACGATTCCCTTATCGATTCCAGTGGGCGCGAATGACGTCAATGCTACGTGGCGAGTCCGGCGCAGCCAGCAGCCAACAGTAAACATGGCGCCCAAATGGTACAAACGCTCGAAAGTTTGGTTACACATCCCTAAAAAAGACGACAACAGGGCAACTTGCAAAGTGAATATTTCACCAAAGGGAGGAAATACTACTAACATGCAATAACTATGAATGAATGAACGATTAACGTCGGTGAATCTGAACGTTAGCAACGTTAGCATGTCCTCGGCTAACACTGCAGGTAACTAACTAACACTGCCTATCATGTTAGAGCCATTTGCCTCATTGTAAAACCTGCTGTTAGTAACGGTTAAGGTTAAATGAATGCCTTCTCAGGCATTACATTTAGATGAAATCATGAGAGACAGAGCCTGACTGGCTCAGAGCCAGAGGCTGGTGGTACTACCCCCAGTTCACCTCTACCTCCAGCTTCTCCTTTCACCAGAGCAGGGAAGAGTTAAATTACCCAGGCCATGATAGACCAATGTGGACCTCACCGTTGTTGGGTTTGTAAGGTCATGACTCGTGTTACTTCTAAACTAAACAAAGTTGATGCTAATCGCCCGGTTTGTTGTCCTTTTTCTCCAAATGAGAATCGATAAGGGAACCGACAAAGAACCGAATCGCTAAGCAGAATCGAAAATGGAATTGGAATCGTAAAAATCTTATCAATTCCCATCTCTAGTCAGAAATCAGTACTGAAGAATTACAAACATGCAATTATGTCTTAACACTTGCATACACCATGTCATGAAAATACTAATAAGAAAAAAAATTCACATTTTTCATATTCTTGTTTTATCAAAAATTGACCTGCTATTCTTTTTCCTTTTCACAAAATGCTGTTGATACAAATGCTAATACAAAGATTGAGCAAATCACAACAGACGTCAGCTTTACAATGATTCATCCACCAGTATACTAGTAGAACACAGAAAAGGCAATGAACTGATACTGATACTGCTGCCACTGAAAAAAAAAAACATTTTAGCAGCATTCGCCAGAGGGTTATTGTTTGTGGCTATTTTCATTATTTTTTTTGCAGTTATAAAAAACTCTGTTGTGCTATTCATAGTGGATAGCAACACTGACAGTTGTCATTTGTTCACTCTGTAGATACATGCTGTGTAACTCCTTCCATAATGTTATCTTCACTCTACAAATATACATTACATTACAATACGATATAAAAGAAAAATGAATGTGGGATGTATTAAAGAGATGCTAAAATGTAGGTTTTGTTTTACTCTGAAGAACTTTTAGCTTCTGTGAAATATCAGTTTTGGTTTATTGCAGCCTCCATTATGCATAAAGTGGATAAATGTGCCAAGTATCTGCTAAGCATTAGTATAATACAATGAGATGGTGACATCTGGACAAACTTGGACCCTTATGTCTTACCCCAGTAGAACTTTTTCTGTCTGATCCAAAATTATTTGTTTCTAGCCTTTCTGATTCCACATAATTCCAGGGAAGCATATCTGACTTTTATAAATACTGAATGGCAATACAAAAATTCCCATAAAGGCAACTTTTAAACTGTTTTGAGCTTAACTTTTCAGACATATTTAGGACATAATTTTAGAAATTGTACTGTTGACAGTTATGAACCTGATCTCAAGACTTTCTTATGACAAATTAATTTGTCTTAACATAAATGTGCCTGTCTTATCAAATATTGCTAACTGCAATAGACGAGCTGATGTTGTGAGTCTATATGTGTGTTATCACTTTTATCATGTCCAAATGTGGTCCTGGAGATAGCTACTGTAAATGGAATCAAACCAAGATGGTGTTGACAGGCAGGTGATTATGTTGACACATTATGTCAACAAAACAGCACCACAAAACTTTACAAGTGTGCAGTGTGAATTTGAGATCAGCATAACGATGGACAGTTTTGTTACGTGAGTGGGAAATTATCAGCTTAATTGACATATAACCATAGATAGATAGATAGATAGATACTTTATTAATCCTGAGGCAAATTAAAAACATAAACAGCAAAACAATTAAATTGTTGGAAACAGTGTGTAGCACCTACAAAGGTTACATACAGAAAAATGGCGTCCTCTGTCTGGAGACCCTCTCAAATGAGTGTTCAAAACCTTCGAAACTTCAGCGTCACCTGATACAAAAACATCCGTCAGAGTCCGAAAAAACGGTCGACTTCTTCAGACGTAAAGAAGAGCATTTAGTCAGGCTGCATTCACACAGCGAGCTGCTGTCCGTGAAGAAAAGAAAGAAAACACGTTGTAAAAGTTGATGTTTCTTTACATATTTTGTAGCATTGTCTGTGGTTGGCAAAGGGGGCAATAAGCTAATACTGTTTTGGGGGCCTTGGCATGGAAAAGTTTGGGAACCCCTCAAGTCAAGTCAAGTACGTTTATTTGTCTCCCTTAGGAGAAATTTGGTTCAGAGACAGGGTACTGCTGCATAGACAGACATAGAACATACAAGACAACATTATGTAAAAACAGTATAACCATCCAAACAGGAGGGTACATTAACCGACAGCCAGGTAAGGACCGAAGTGCAAGAGGTATGCCTTGAAAGTACACGCTAATGCACCTAAAGTGCAGTGGATGTTAAAATGCTAGTACATATATCTGTACTAGCATACAACACAGTAGTAGAATAATCTTCTATGGACCAATATTGGATAACCTCGGTTCGACTACAGGAGAAGACCACAGACCAGAGAATAAGTTTAAATGCCGGCTTCTTATTTTTAATACAGACAGGAGAACATACAAACATTAAGCATGAAATAAATCCCCCTTTTACTTAGATTTAACAGGAGTTAGTTTTGTTTTATTCTAATAGGTTTCAACCTTTAGTTTCATTTAGTTTTAGTTCAAACTATTTCATGAATCTACTTAATTTAATGCATTTGTTAGTTAGTTGACTTCTATTTTCTTGTTTAAGTTCAAGTATTTTCTTATTTCAAGTTCTTTTCAAGTTCAACATAAGTGGGCCAGTTTTAAAGTGGCTCTGAGGGGAAAAAGCAGACAAGCAAAGAAAATGAAGCAAAAAAAAACCCCAACAAAACTGTTAGAAGTCAATTTGATGTGTCAATGATCAAATCCCACCCAGACAAACGTGAGTGCACTTGAGACCTGAAAACCCTGACATATGCAAAACAACAGTGTGTCCTCACTTTTTGAATAGTGTGAGAGACACGTTGCAAAGAACCAGCATCAACACCTGCTGTCGCAATAGGACCAAGGAGAATTGGAGAGAAAAGGGCAAACACCAATTGTAAAACTCTGGGGCTGTTCTGACACAACCCCATATATATGTACACACACAGCAAATTTAGAAAAAAAAAAAGGCTTTTATTTAGCTGATCCAAAATGGATTTTAATAAGAATATAGCCAAGAAAAAAAACAGATGTATTAGACAAAATCTGTTTTTGAAACCACAGGGCCAAACCATGCTACTTAGACCCGAAAATATGATGTGTTGCAATACAAGAATAGATGTTTTCCAAACTCAGAAACCTTGTGTTTAGTTCTTATAACTATGTGAATAAGCCATCTTCCTTTTTCAATGCTTTTTTGCGGTGTTTTTAACATCATCAGGGTATGATTTTTCACAATCTTGATGGGAACCTTCTATCATAAAACTATATTGTGATTGAAACCTAGCAGAGCTCTTAGAGCCAAGGACTCAGGTCAGATGGTCAAATCAAATCAAATTTATTTGTATAGCACATTTCGTGTACAAAAATTCAAAGTGCTTTACATAAAATAAAAGCATTGCAGCAGGGAGTGGAAGAAGCATTAAAATACATAAAAGAATATAAAGAGAAACAAATAAAATCATTTAAATGAATTTAAAAACAAGCAACAGTCAAGATAAGTTTAAACTTTTTTCCACATCATCATATGAAGCATTGCAGCTTCTTTTTTCACAAACTCCAGACAATAATTTGGAACACAGATTAGTTTGGTGCACACATATAAACACCAACTGCCCCATGGACTAATATGTCTTTACAGGACATGTTTTGTTTCATTGCTTAGATTATATATATATATATATATATATATATATATATATATATATATATATATATATATATATATATATATATATATATGTGGGATTTGTAAAATACTGTTCATGGAGAGATTACTGGAGAAGGGCCAAACGTGACTGCCTTCCATTCTCAAAATCTGTCAAGTTATGTAAAAAGTTCCTCCTAATTGGGCCTCATGCAAGAATGCGTGCAGCCACCTGCCGATAGCTGCACCGGTTACGGTGTTTACTTTTTGGAAGCAGGGGACTGCTCGGTCTGCACTTCGGTCTGCACGGTCTGCACAGCAAGCAGTGACACGAAGGGAGAGAAAATAGGGCCAAGCGATTGTGAGGTCTGACTTTTTCCTGGAGAACGATTTTGTGATGCAAATGTATTACTCATTTGAACGCATATTGTTTTGAGAAGCAAAACGCTTTATTTTTGTGGCCCCAGCCAACTAGCCGGACTACCTTTGTCAACGCCAAAACTCAGCTGGAACTCTGCTCACAGGACGCAGCAGGGGGTAAGAAAATTTAATAAATGATATTGCTGATATGGGATGTCATACAGCTTCATGTCAAAGGAGGCGAACTGTCCCTTTAAAGACATGGTTGGTAATCCTGTTCAGAAACACATTTTGTAATACTGGGTGAAATGGTCCGTCTATCCTGAGAGAAATCTATACAAGATGTATTTAGAAAAAGGAACGAAAATAATCAGACCTCTGTGGCAGCTGCAGGACTGAGAAAAAGCTGATCGATCCGAGATCAGCGCCCCGCTGATCTCGGATTGGAGCGCCTACAAAAAACCAATCAGATGCCTCTGCGCTTTCTTCCTACGCCCCCCTCTGTCGGCTCCCTGCTCCGTGTGCGCACGTGGTTCTACCGGCTTTGGATGAAGCACTGACGGAATGGGGGGGGGGGGGGGTGGGGGAGCTTAGAGGAGGGGCCACTTTCGAATCTTGCTAGCTCTCTTGCTTGCTCTCTAGGATTACCTACCATAGCTTTAAGTCGTGCATACGAGTATTTTAAGAAAATTTGCCCATTCACCAATTTTTTTAGATTTAGATTTTTTTTTTCAGGTGCGAACAGAATTTATGAACATGTTGTAGGAGTCAAGTAAAATAGTCCACTGTTATTCGAATCAAGTTCGCTTGACGAATGGATTGTATATTTAATTACTTTGAAGATATCATAAATAAATATATACATTATACCCCATAATTATGCTGATATTATTCTGTTTGACTTAAATTATGAACTAATTTAAAGTTAATTTGACTCTGACTTGTTACTTTTTGATGCCTTAGCATGTCAAGCTCTTGGAAGAGAGCGTGTGTTCCGAGACCGTGTACAGACAAATGGCTGACATTGGGTTTAGATTGCCAAGGATTGTGCTGCTGCAAATATGCAGCTTGCTAGAGCCACAACTCCAAAGAGAAACATCGATCAAACTGCTCTATAGCCCAGAGAAGCACTCGTAACAGCACTCATAATTGCTTCTCATTTCTTCGCTTTAGCAGGTCCCGTAATTCCACTGCTGACACAGCTAAATTGACAGATTTTCCTTTTTGGATCTCTGAAAGCAGAACTTCAGTCTCAGAGCCCGTAAAGTTGTTCTTTTTGCACCTCGATGCCATTCTCATAACTCAACACTCAACACTTCCTGACACAATAGTTAGGAAGTGTAGCCTAAAGGGCCGTGTATACTCCCGTAGCAGTGTGTCGCAGTGAGCTTGTCGCAGACATGACGCAGTTATTTTTGATTTATGCCCAATAGCGCGGTCTGCGCTATGTTAATTCCACGCCACAACGCAAGAGGGACAATCACGAACAATTCATTCAACAACAATGGCGACTGGACGAATGCGCACTTTGATTGAGATGCAGCTGATCGATCTAGAAATAGAAGAAATATTGCTACTACTGGAGTTGGCAGAGAGGCGAAAGAATCGTCACGGTTAGCACGGTTAGCGTCACCATTAGCCGGTTAGCAAACCGGAAATACATAGTGTAGAGCGGATGTAGAGTTGACCAATCAGAGGCCTCCTTTCTCTCCCCTCTGCGACGATATCTGCGGCACTGTCTGCGGTGAGTTACAATTTTGGGGAGGTGCACCAGAGTGTCTGCGTAAGGGGGGGGGGCATGTCTGCGTTAACTGCGACACACACGCAGACGACCTGGTTTCCGACCATAAACCGCCCTTTATATGGTATTATTTTGGACGTGGAGTATGCAAATTCACTATCCTCGTGCGCGTGCACTTAAATACGCACGGGTGGCATTCATCATTTCCGCAGGTCGTTTAAGCCTCTTTTCTGAGTCGTCTGCAATGTTTTAGAACCCCCCTCACCGCTTTTTTTTATGTTTACTGCTGTCTCCGGTATTTGCCTAATTTTGATTCATCTCAACCTGCTTCAGAACGGCAAGTCATATGCATGTCCAGAAAGGTCCGTAAAAGCACCATAAACGTCCGTTTTCAAAATCATCAACTCACCGGAGTGGTTACTGGTGTGCACTGGTAATCCATATCAAATTTCGTTGCGAAAAGTTGCTTCTGTCGTGTTTTATTTGACATTTTGTACTGGATATTACTCCGCCACCGCTAAGAAAATATCGCGAGCATGAACGCGATATATATATATACATACATACATACATACATACATAGAAAGAACCTTGGAACACCATGCATACCTTAAACATATCAGTATATAATAAGTAAGCAATCAAATGTAAATCCTATATTCATTTAGATGGACATGTGGGAAAGGTGTCTAAAATCACAGACTGCTAATTACTTCTTGTCCCAGAGGTCTGAAAAAATTACTCTTTTGGCAAACAGCTCTATACTCCCTTACTGTATGCAACATAACTGTATAATTCCTACAAATGCTCTCATTAATTGGCTATGTGCCCTTTATCTCAGACCCTCTGAGTCACTGAGGACAAAGTATTGTAGACAGGTAGATGCATAAAAGCCAGAACAATACTGAATAGCAACGAGTAAAAGAAAGTAACATGGTTTGAAATTAAAACAAGTTGAAGATGGGTAAGATTAATTTCTTACCCTTGCAAATGAGCTAAAGAGGATCTTTGATGAGAGGGGCTATTTCAATTCTATAACAGGAGAGATGGAGACTTGCACCTATTGTGTGAAGTATGAGGTGTGCTATCCACCCTCCAAAAAGCAACATCTTTTATTTAGGTGTGACTGTGCTGTCCGTCTTCTTATTTTGGAGGGGATGATGGTGTAGTCTTCGCTCTCATCTCTCTGCTGGGCCCTGTCTCTTTTACAGGTCCCCAGACAGAGTCATGTAAATCTATCAAGTCATCTGAGAGAGGCACAGGCTTTGGGTGTGATAATGACTTACAGAATACTTCCAACGGGGAGAAGATGTGCCTGAGACTCTGACATAGACCTGCATGCACATGAACACACAATGTACTATCCACACCTCTGTACTCTAAGCTAGTTGAGCAATCTCTACACTCATCTTGTTCCTAATCCCCCACATACTGTGCCAGCTGTAGATTGAGGTGGCAGCGACCGTCATAAAGTGGTAGAGGGGGGCTTTTGGAGGGCATTGACTGTCCTGCTACAAGTCTCGGTATCTAGCCCAAGTTCCAGGTCTCACTGTGTAACATTGGGGGACGGGGTAGCTAGGGTGGTAATAGAGTAAATAACTCAAATGAGGCAGAGTGTGAATTATTTCTCCGATGGGCAGGGGGGTCCCTGCTGTGAATCTGACCAGGGGGTCCAGCCAGGATGAGCCTCAGAAAAGCAGGGAATTGGGTCCAGGATGTGGTAAAGGGGGGGTAATGTCAGCAGGGATTGGGTAAGTGAGGGTGTTTAATGCAGGTGATGATGGACGGAAAAAATTGCTTCAGGCAACTGTGTTGCGGCAGGTTTGGACGGACCTCAGCAGCCCAAGGGATAGACAGTAAAACAAGAAAAGAGAAGATACACTGAGATGAATTTTGTATTTAAAAAATTTACTTGCTTGTTCATAAAGCTTACTTATACTCACATATATATCTGTGTGTGAATATATAATATATATATATATATATATATATATATATATATATATATATATATATTTATAGATATGTGTATATCTATATATATATATTTATAGAAATGTGTATATCTATATTTATAGATATGTGTATATCTATATATATAGATATATATATATATCTATATATATAGATATACATATAAACATAGCTATGGAATGTATGTGAAGACTTGGAAAATGAACAGAACTTGTTGCCCTGTGGAGTCCCAATACTAAGCACAAAAGGAACTTCAATGCCACGGGATGATTGAAAACCACTTCAAAAATGATCCTGTAACCTTGGGCTTCAAAGGAAGGCATGTTGCTGAACTAATCCAACCAGGAAAATATATGAATACATCTTGCTTCATTAGTTGACCTCGAACTAGGTTACATGGTCATTTCTATTCTGTTCCGACCCTCAAGTTCGCAAATGCCTCAGAGCCACTGACGGGCAAACAAAGACTTCAATGACAGTCCCTCTGTGTAGGAAGACTCTACTTATCATTTCAAAGGGACAACGCCTTTCACCCCTACCAACTGTATACCAATGGACAGGGTGCACTCACAAAACAAAAAAAGTTCAGTTGGAAACTCGGGTCTTGCAATTGAAAACACAGAACATCTGTCATCTGTGTACAAGTGAGAGGAGTGACATGATTTAGTGGGCACTAGCTGTTCTGTTCATGTTGTTGTCTGACCTTAAGGATCATCTAATATGAAAGTTGAAATAGATTAAATATACTGGCATGACTGGTGGCAGTAGGACACCTATGACGTACACGTCTTTAGTCTTATATTTAGCAGGAGGATATATAAATCAAGTTTTCATCTAAGTTCTGGGAAGGTGAGGGTGAGAGCATTTCAGGAGAATTCTGCTCTGATCTTGCAGACAAATCATCACCTTGCCAGATATTGCAGGGGGTGGTGAGTGGTTGACCGACCTTACAACTCCTCTCTTCTACAGCCTTTATACTTCATTCTTCAATTCCACTCTCCCACCAGCAATGGGACCTCTCCAACTCTTTACAAGCGTATTTGTGCATCAAACTTTCTGTCCTGCACTGCAGAAATTTTAACCTGACTGAACAACTTGGGGCAGCAAAGCAGAGCTGGAAAATATATAGAGACCCAAGAGGGGGAAAAAAAAAAAAAAAAATCAAAGAATTCACATCACTACACTACATACTAGACTAAAATAGTGCATAATGTTCAATAAGTGTTAAATTCCTTGCCAACTAGCTTGATCCATTTTCTCCAGGTATCAAATTGAATGCACGCACCTACATCGGAAGTTTGCTTAAATAGAGTTCAGTTGGTGCCTGCAAAGCCTTAAAGGGACACTGTGTAATATATTAAGTCATTTATTAGCTCAAATCAACATATTCATTCATAAAATAGTCCTCATAGGTGTAAAATTATCTCTGTCAACAATCTCACTTATCCTCCTGAGCGAAGAATAACTTGCCTGTATCTACATAGAGTGGGCAAGCTCTATGGAGGCTGCCATGTCCTTCCGGTCTATGAAAAACGACGAAGTGCCGAGAGGGACATAAAGCACTTTGAATCGCGTTTTCCCCAATGTTGGAAATGACGTCATTTTGACATCACGTTTGCACGCAGGTATAAACAGAGCCAGTCTACGCCATTAGACATTCTCTGGTATAAACCAGCCTGAACGACCTGCACTTTTGTTCGCAATGGGAGACCATAGTTATGCCACGCCACAGGAGAAGGGATCCTCGTCGCCAAAAAAGCGAAAAAGAGAATCTTGACACATTCCGCCTACCGTAGTTCAACAAGTTGCAACGCACATTTGAAAACGCGAGGCGCTAGAGAGCAAATTCATTCGACTTTGCAAAATAAAATTTCACCACTAGATGGGGGAAGAAATTACACAGTGTCCCTTTAAGTAAGAGAGTTCTACTTTGATTGGTTGGATTTCTGGTGGACAGGCAGTAAGCCTTATACTATGCATGTATATCCGGAAGATATTAGATTTATAAAGTCCAAGTTGATGTGGATGGCAGCATTAGGTCTCCTCTGTGTGGGGAATGGAGCAAAAAGAGTACACAAACATGAAAGTTGAGATGTCCATGGAAGGTGTTATTTGTGGATGTTAAAAGCATTGGGAGGGATAAGAAAGTTATTTTTTTTAATTCAATTAAATTCAGTTCAGTTATGATTTGTTTAATCCTGAAGAACAATCTTATTTTTGTAGTCTAAATAACTTACAGATATATTATTGTTAAAAAATTACAAAATTGTGTTGTAAAATTAAAATAAAATATAAATCAGTTGACAAACTTTTAGAGGGCGGTGGTATAGCAGAGAGTACAGTTGAATCAGATATCACGATGAATGGATTGGGGTGTTGTTTTGTAGCTTGTTAAGAAACTAGAGGATTATGTCACAGACTGTTTTGGCAGATAACACAGATTAAACCTCGGTAGACCACATGGACAGAAACTCAGCCTACAGTTCAGCATCCAGGGTGCAGAGAAATTCCTTCTCAGGAACATGTATGAGATTGCACCATTTCATATTGCACTGCAATCCCGGAGTTGTTCGGAGTTGCTCCTGCAGCCTTGTGTTGATGAAACAAATCATTAAACATTTCTGATATTCATTCTCTTCAGGGGTCAAACTGGTCTATTTGATTTGCCAGTGATCTCAGTTTCCTAAGAAGACCAAGGGAAGAGATGGTCTAATTCCAGCAGCATGGCATCCAAACAAGGGTAGAATTATTTTTTAAAATTCAGTCTTTTCAAAGGAAAAGCTAATTAGAGAATCTCAAGATGCAAACAAAGATACAATGTGTCCAGAGCTACTGCAGCACGATGCCTGCCCCTAGGGCAGTGCAATTCTCATTTGAGACATGTTTGTGCAATGTGAATTCATTAAGCTAGACTGACTTAAACCTGCGTATTCTGTAATTTTTTACACACTTTTTTTAAACGCTAAAACTCATTGCATGTCTTAGCTTATTAGAGAATAAGACTTGTGCACGAAAACAAATTTGACTATGAAATAAACAACTTTACGCTTTCTATTTATCATATTTCTAATAGTTTTCATGTATTAACTTCTTTGCTTTCTCCTATATGAAAAAAAAATCCTTAAATGAGCTTCGAATTCTGAATTACGCCCTTGACACATTAACCTTTTGCTGTGTTAGTGTCAACAATGACCTGCCACTGTATTTAAGGCGAGACACTACAGGTGAATAGGGTAATATTTTAAAATAATAGATATCACCATGAAACTTCCTCAGTTGATTACTTATACAAGTATGGGAAAAAAATGTATTACAAGTTTTAGAAATGTGTATATTTCCGGAAGATAGATCTGAACATATGATAAAGCCAGGTGCAAAATTATTTTTTCATTTTGTTTACACACAAAATGAAAAGAAAATTACAGAGGGATTTCAGGATATCTGCTTTCAGTTCCTAGTAAATCAAAATATGCTGTCCATAGCCTAAAAAACATCAATTTTCGCCCTATTTTTTTATTATAATGTCACAGAAATCAGGCCAGGAATGATTTATCAACAAATCCTTCTGTAAATATCTTCAGAATACTGTTAAGTGTATAACTGGAAAGTTTGTTGTTAGTAGGTGCTCCATAGGCTGAGATATTGATACTGGAAAAATACAAAAAACTGATTTTGAGAAAACAGCATTTAAAGATTTAAGTAGGAGAATTCATTTTGGTAAATTTGGGCGAAACGTACGCGATTAAACAAAATGTGATTAAATAAACATTTTAATTTATGTTATGAAATAACACACTTTGAAGGAGTAGACTGGCCCAATATCTAAAAATTTACCACTGCATGAAAAATCACTGTTTTTGCGTGCCGTGTCTCGCCTTAACAGCGAAGAAAAAAAATCTAAACAACTTTAAATTTGATTCTCTTCTAGAGTGACCCCTAACATGAGAGAAAAGGAAAATGTTTTATCATATTCGTATTCAAGCTGTATACCAGTGTCCAAAGAATTTATGGCACCATTCTAGAATATGTCTGTACAATGTCTGTACTAAGATGTTTTATATATTCTATAACTGATGCTGAAATATCAGAGCCAATGACTCAAAGAAACTGAGCAAACACAAAAAGAAATCTGGCTCTTTGCTGGGGACTGCTCTGGACTGCTCTTGTTCAAGTCCTCCAGTTCTATGAAGCATATCTAAATCTATAGACATTTATAAGTGTACATATAGACATTACTGCAATATTATGATGGAAAGGGTTTTCTCACCTAAAACAAAGCAGAAAGTGGTAAGAAAGTATGAAGTTCTTCCAGCTGGCAGGACTAATGTGAGCAAAGCACTTTCAACAAGGACACCACTAAACCATGAGGCCAACTTTTTTGACAGATCGAAGAGTCAGGTGTGGATTGTATTTACCTCCATGCACTCCCATGCAATGGTTCCCGCTAGTCCTCTAATGTAATTACAGTTGTTTCCCTGCTGTTGTATCTGTGACTGTCTGTTTGTCACAAGTGCTACTTTCCATCAAAACTAACACCGAATATCCGCGGCTTAATGGTGATTGAAATATGGGTACTGCCTGTCTTGGCAACCACTTAATGTCAACATGTCAGAGGTATCGGGGGGGAAACTAAGTCCAAAACTGCTGTACTGTCAAATCATAAACGCCACAGGGAGCAGATTTCTCAGGGGATCTGTAAGCAATGAAAAGAATCAGCAAAGGTTTTGACAGGGATTTAATCCCACTACAAAATCCCTAAAGTCCTATTTCCATGGCTACAGTCTCGGAGAATCGAAGGTAGGGGAGAGTGCTCAGAAGTACAAGAGGGTAAAAGAAAGTTGTGGTGTGTTGTTCATATTTGATTAGATTTAACATTTCAACTTAGACAAGAAAAAAAAAGGCAAAATTTAATCGAAAGTAAATTACATTTTAATGTTAAGGTTTTATTGTTTTATGTAGAGGGGGAAGAGAGAGAAAGAGCTGCTCTGACAAAGAGATTAATTGACTGGCTCATAATTAAACTACAAGTAAAGACATTTGAATGGCTCCTGTTTTTTTCTGTTTGTTTGCTGCAAGTGGTACAGCACTATATACAAACTATTAACTCTCTGGAAAAGCAGACAGAGGGTGAGCAAAGTCAATTTTTGACTCACTTTTGAGCAATAGACCAAACTAGACAAGTTATCAAAGCACTTTTGAAACCTCAAACCATTGTATTTTACTTTTACTATCAATCCATTTGAATAGAAACTTGCTTACATGTCTTAACTCTACAACAAACGTTCTGTCATTTTTAATTCAGAGAAGTCAAGACATTTAAAACAGCTAATATAACTTCCAAACAAAAGTCCCTTTGTCGTTTCTTTATGCTGGTGGCCATCCAAAAAACTTCTCAAAAATCTGCAGTTCATTTTGTAACCATTATGAGGTCTCAAAATTAAAAATGATTTGTTAGAAAGAAGTACAGCAACTCTAAACACTGGGACCAGTGGACCACATGTACCTATGCAGAGAGCACCTAACCCTAAAATTGGGATGAGCAGAGAAACGATTTGTCTGACCAGACAAAATTCCAGTTGTTGGAATTGAATAAAAAGTCATGAAAGTAATTTGCAATACATGTGACATAGCATGCCTATGGACTGCATCCCAACATGACTATTTAGGACTATTAACTATGTAATGTGTTCATTACATAGATAAAATTAAATTTTCTCTATAGCACTTCATGGATTTTGTAAGCAACACACTATAGTTGTTTATACAAAGCGTATAGGTAAAGAAAAACCATGGGCCTCATGGAAGAACATTTTTGTATTTTTATTCTAAATTTCTCTCACTTTTTTGGTAAGGTCTCGTATGAACACGTCAGATTCAAGAAACGCTCTAAACTTTCGGAAAAAGTGTGTAAACGACCTGCGTAAATGATGAATGCCACCTGTGCATATTTAGGTGCACGTGCACGAGAATAGTAAATTTGCATACTCCACGCCCTAAATAATACCATATATGGCTACGCTTCCTCTCTCCTGCGCCAGGAAGTGTTGAGTGTTGAGTCATGAGAATGGCATCAAGATGCAAAAAGAACAACTTTACTTTTGAGACTGAAGTTCTGCTTTCAGAGATCCAAACGGGAATATCTGTAATTTTTAGCAGTTTCAGCAGTGGAATTACGGGACCTGCTAAAGCGAAGAAATGGGAAGCAATTACTAGTGCTGTTAATTCCGTGTCACCTGTAATAAAGAAGAAATGGTTTAATGTTAAAATGGCTTAAAAAAAAAAAAACTCTCGACATGGCCAGACACTCGATAACTGCAACTAAAGCCATGCAATCAGTTGTTGCCTCATCATGATGGAACTCTGATGGGGCGGTCCATGTCTTCTAGCATGTTGTCTGCCAGCTGGTTCAGGTAGTGGGAGACCCTCGTCCAGAATAACCTGGCATGCCTTCTCTGGGCTATAGAGCAGTTTCCCCCTCGCTGTACCGAGACACATCAGGCATAGAGGGAAGTACAGAAAGAAAGCCTCTATCTCTACATTGTCCCCTGTGACAGTCCGACTAGTGTTTTCCTTCTAAGTAGCTTACTGTTAGCTGTAATGTTGTATCCTCATTTGTAAGTCACTTTGGTTAAAAGCGTCTGCAAATTGCATGAACAAAAACACTAGTGCGCTCCACAACAGTAGGGATGCTTTGATGCGTAAATGTGTGTAGTCTATTGCTCCAATTATGTTTGGCAAGTCCCTCTTAATTTGTACTTGTTCGACAGCGGTGTTTGGGAATTTGATAAACTGATAAGAGCTTTGATGACCAAGGGGAGCGCACGACACAGAGAACTGGGACACACCCGATCTGTCTCCAATCTCGCTCTGAAAGGTTTCCGTGGCAAAATATCCAAGGGTGGTGAGGACCTGGACGTGTGGTGAATTGGGTTTGATCGACGTGTTTCTGTTTGGAGTTTTTGCTCCAGCAAGCTGCATATTTGCAGCAGCACAATGCTTGGCAATCTAAACCGCAATGTCAGCCATTTGTCTGTACACGGTCTCGGAACCCACGCTCTCTTCCAAGAGCCTGACGTGCTAAGGCATCCAAAAGTAGCAAGTAAGCTGCTGGTTACATTTCCCATTGACCTTGTTATATACAGAGTCAAATTAACCTTCAATTTGTGCATAATTTAAGTCAAACAGAATAATGTCAGCATAATTATGGGGTATAATGTATATTTATTTATGTTTTCTTCAAAGTAATTACATATACAATCCATTAGTCACGCAAACTTGATTCGAATAACAGCGGACTATTCTAAGACACTCCTATGACAGGTCTGGATCACTTGTAAATTCTGTTCGTACCTGAAAGAAAACTTAAAATCCGAAAAAAATTGGTGAATGGGCAAATTCTCTTAAATTACTCGTACGCACGACTTAAGAACAAATCTGTTCGTACGAATGGTTGTTGCATGAGGCCCAATATCTTCATTTCTGATGTCAAAAATTATTTGGGGCTCCCAGTGTTTTCTTTTCCGTGGAAACCTGGTCCAAATGGCTCTTTGAGTGTTAAAAGTTGCCGACACCTGATCTAAATAGAATCTAAAGGATTTCTGTCTTATAGGTATTCTGAACAAAAGTTACATACACTGTGTGTCAGCATGTCATGTAACATTACTGTCATGTCTTACTTTGGGCTTGAAATTTTTTTCAGCAGGTGAGGTGGCTTCCACCATTGACTGTTTCTGTGGCTCATGGGACAGTTTCAAGCACTTACAAAACATTGGCATGTTATATTTTAAAAAGGCAGACATAGGACCATAGTAACATGAACCCAGAAAGAAGAAGTACTTTTGTTGTTTTTGAGTCTTGTGAAACTAATGTTTTGGACTTTTTATTACATGTTTTGATGGGAGACTCCATCAGAACAGCACTATAAGTGGCATCCTTTTCTAAATAAAGTCTTTAACTCTAAAATAAAACAAAGAAGGTGAGGAAAAGAAGAGAGGACAAGTTGAAGAGTTATCATGCAAAATTGAAAGTAAGAGAAGAATAGAAAGCATTTGGTTAAGAAAAAGTCATTCATACGAATGGTGGTGGTCCAACATCTTAAATTAGATTTTAGAAGGTCAAAACTTGGTGTCATGGCCAGGGTTAGAATTAGGCTATGGTTGGGGGGAGGGTAAGTGTTAGAGTTAGGCACTCAGCTGTGATGGTTAGAGTATGGAGCCAGGGAATGCAATGTCACTGATAAATCACCAAAAAGATAGAAAAATAGGTTTGTGTGTGTGTGGGACATCCTTCTCTTCGCTTTCTACTAAAGCCTTTTTAGAACCACAGCAACAAAGAATGCATAGGACCCTATTGCATCTGCAGTGTGTAACAATCACCAGCCTTGACCTTTTTTTTTTTGGTCATTTCTCTCCATTCACTCTGCTCGTTTTCCGCTCTCTGCATCAGTCCCTAATTACCTGACCAGTCTCACCTGTTCCTCCCCCTTATGAAGCAGATCTACCAGCCCAGTTAGTTGCCAGATTATCTGCTATTCTGACCTCAGTTAGCAGCTCTCCAGCAGTCTATACCTGATTCCAGACTTCAGTTTATTGTTCCTGCTGTGGACCTCACCCTGATCACGGCTTCTGGATTCTTCTTGTCTATGGCTGTGTTCGAAACCGCCTACTTCTCCTACTACTCCTACTAACTTTAACTTTTTTTAAGTTCCCGGATGCATACTAGATTTGCCGAAATGTTGAGTATGCATCATGTGGTTACTTGTCATACTTAAACTACCCAAGACGCAACGTAACGTGACGTCACCGATAGTCATTTCCTGTCAAAACGGCAGTTTCAAGCTAGCTACAACGAGGGTAGGTTCACTTCCTGTTTTCAAAACAAAAGCACCAATTGTATGGTAATGGCTTTCCCTATGATAAAAGGCAACGGGTATTTTATTTTGTGAAAATAACCGGAAGTGCGCTGCTCACTGCGGTCAGCTTTAGTAGCGCCGAGTTCGTGGGAACAAAATTGTAAACAGCCGGTATTTTGTCAGGTTTTCAGCATGTTGGGTATCTAAACGACTACTTTCTCGCCTGAAAATGTTTCAAATGTTGCTAAAGTTTACAGAGTTTAGAGCTTAAGCAAAATCAGCTTCAGGCCGGCTGATTTCGGCTCGGGCAGGAGCGAAATGCATTGTGGGTAAACGCTCTGCATACTGTCTGATCGATCAGTATGCAGTATGGAATTATGTAGTATGCGGTTTCGAACACAGCCTAAGAGTTGATGAAAACCTGACCCCTCAACTATTACTTTTCTTGGATCTCTGGCTGTTTAAAGTGTTTTTTGGACTTTGTCACCTGTGGATATTCAGTGGCTTAAACTTGTTAGGATCCTGGACCTGATCCTGTTCTTTTTCACTCCTGGAGTATTGCGAGTTCTCTGACAACTATTGTTTGGATCTATGCATCTGCCTCACCTGGCTTTCTTCTCTGATTCTTTCTGAAGGAAATAGGATTTGGAGCCCCCTGTCTTCCTCTATATCTCCCCTGTCCTAAACTGTTCTCATTCATGCAAGCCACGATCCATAGATCTGCCCAGTTACTCTTATCACCCTTTGGAAAAATTTCCTCTCCCACTATCCTTTATGCCTGCTCACCTATGGCTTCCGTCCTCTCCAACCCCTGCTGCAGCATCACAACCTATCCTCCATCTGTCTAAATCCTCCATCTGGTTCCCCATCTTTCACTCCCACATGTGAGTTTCTCTACCTTCTGACCTTCTGGTTTGAATTCTGACTAATCCAACTCTGTTTAGACTCGGCCTGGATTATCCATCTCACCAAGTCATGTTTCTCCTGCTGGCCACGGTTGGATCCTGCTCAACACTTCCTGAACTTGTCTCTTCATTTCAAATTCTATTAAATCCATTTCCCTTTACTTCTGTGTCACTGGCCTTCATTGTCCATCATACTCTGTCACACGTTTATTACTTTATTTTTAAAAATTTTTCCAGGGCTTTCCCATATACGAAAACTTGCGAAATTATTTAAATGCCCACCTTAATTTAGGCAAGAGGATGCCCACATACAGTAGCTGTGGCAAATATGTATGGTGTTTTCTACAAAAACAATCAATAGAATGGCATGAAAAGGTCAGATGGGCATTCTTTAATGCCCTATGGATAACACAGGAAGTGTAGCTCATTAATGTATGAAAAGAGGATGAACACAACTAACAAAAAATCCCCTTAACTATCACTGCTCAATTTATAAATCCTATTTTATTTTAAAGGAAAAAGATTTCCCACATTTTATGAGCTGTGTTATCACTGATAATTGGTGACAAAGCTCCTGCAGAGCCAAGCTATGAATTTTCAGCTCTTAACTTTGACATACCTAAATCATGTGATGAAAGAAAGTAAAATACTGTAGATAATTGTAGTCAATTATCACTTTCTATTCTTAATTTTACAATATTGGGGGTAATATTGCATTTGGTTACATTAAGCTGACTTTACATGCAAAATTACATTCCAATACTAAACTCGATACATTTTTCTAGTTTCTGTTAAATAATTGCCTAACTCCACCTCAGACACATCACTAAAATGTTAATTTCATTATTGTAAACCAGTGGTGATAAAAAATAATACAAGTAATCAGGCATATCATTGATTCTTAATACAAATAGTTTCATAGATGAAGGCAGATCATAACATCTTAAAGCTTTTTTAAGAATTGCATTTGAATGCTTTTTTTTTTTTTAAATAAGTGAGAACAATACAACTGCAGCACATATGCATTTGGTAAAAAGTTATGTAAGTCCTAGTCCACTGCCCTTTCCTTCATGTTATCTCCTTGTTCTTCCCACTTTCTTGTCTCGCAACTTTCAATTAAGGTCTCAAATGCCAGAGAGAATCTTTGAAAAGAAAAGGCGGTTAATTGTTTTCTGTTGCCTTCAAACTTTTCTCATACTCTGCTACATGAGTTGAGTTTAAAATACATTGTATTCTTTCATTTTTGGATTTACATTCGTTTTTATTTTGGGGGTTTGGAGACTCATTTTGCTCAGTCTTTACATTAAAAAAAAAAAAGAAAAAAAAAAAAGAAAAAAGGTTAAGATTCTCCAAATGTGAGAAACTTGTTTGCGTAGGCTTGTGTATGTGTGTGGCCAAATGCGATCCAGTGAACTTGACGGAGTGTTGCGTTGAACTATGTTTGATCTTAATCTTGATCTACCATCCGACAACGCTGTCACCATCCATCACTAACACATACAAACTCCCGTGTCAGGGGGGAGGGGCTACTGACAGCATGAGGGACGTTCATGAATAACAAACAATAATAGAGAGAGGTCCAGGTAAGGGAGCACCCACACACACTTTTCATATAACCTGCTCTCCTCCAGGCTGCATGTTTATGCATAGAACCCTGTTTCATATGTATCAGCCACATCATTCCTCCTGTTGTCACGGGAACAGATGACACAGGCTGCATTAAAAATCAGATTACTGTGCTGTTGATATACAGAAATGCAAATTCTTGCATACAGAAACTACCCACCCAGAGTGACAAAGGCTGAAAAACATTTCCCCATGAAACGTAAAAGATATCCATAGCAACTTAACATAAAAATGTTGCACTGTAAATACTATTTAAAAAAGCATGAAGCAAAAGACGTCACCCGGTCAAAACAACCCACCACAAACATAACTCCAGTGATCTCAGCCAGTAAACCACAGCAAGATGCCTCATGATGCATTTATTCAGAAAACAGCTGCATTTCCATGACTATAAAAACAAGGAGAACACTAGCAAGTGAGAGAGGGATAGTCCCTGACAGATACAAAACAAAGAACTTTGCAGGTCCAGCCTCCTGCTGACATATTTCACTAGCTTCTCCTGGTGTGGGGCTGCACGTTGGTTAGCATTGTCCACTCACAGCAAGAGGGTTCCTGGTTAGAATTCCGGCTTGGGCCTTTTTGTGGTTTGCATGTTCTCCCCATATATGTGTGAGTTCTCTCCGATTTCCTTCCACCACTAAAAAGCATGCATGTCAGGTTAATTGACGACTTTAAATTAACCCTGGGAGTGAGTGAGTGTGAGTGTTTGTTTGCCTCTGTGATGGACTGGCGAACTGTCCAGGGTGTACCCCGCTTCTCACCCAATGACAGCTGGGACGGGCTCTGGCCACCTCAGGGAGGGATCCACCCCTGTCCCCTCTAACCTGTCAGGGGCTGGACTGTATTAAAAGCACTTTAAACACAATAAGATTCTCACATAGCATCCCAGCTCCTCCTGAGGTCCGTTTCACGTAGCAGGTTTAGTGAAAACTCTGAGTAGGTTAACCCTGAAATGAGGGAAACCCTGAGTTTTCCGTTTCACAAAGGGAGGTAACTCAACCCAGAGAAAGAGGGGTAACTCTAGCCTGTTTCACAAAGAGAGGTAACTTAACCTCTCGGTCAGTTACCGTAGTAACAGACTCTCTGAACCTAACCTGGTCGGGACCAGGTTTTATTCAAGAAACCTTGAGTTTCTTTCTGTCTCCGCCCTCTTTCAGCCACACACGCCATTTGATTTCCTCATTCATTCAGTCAGCAGAGCGAGTTCTTCTACTTCTATAAGTCTATTAGGCACAGTAGGAGGCAACTTTTTTCACGAACATGACATGTCCTTTTGACAACGATCCCGTGGATGAAGGTGCAGCATTATTGCGCAGAGAAATAAATATTCGTCGGAGATGGTTATCAGACCGAGCATAGATTTTTGCATTTACAGACAATTATCTTTTTGAGCGGCACCATCAGAATGTGTTGGGACAAAAGAAAAAAAAGACATAAAAGACAAATAAATATTTGTATGAATAGGCTTAAAAAAGACATATAGGCCTATTATATTTTATAAAGGCACTTGTGTCTTGGGGGTGGATTCCCTCCGGGGACTCCCTCAGCCACTGGCCTCCCGTTAGAGGTGGTGGCCACCACCCGTTTTACGGGCATCTGCCTTCTTTCTGTTGGCTCAGTAGAAATCTGTGTTAGTTTAAATAGGCTTAATTATTTAACAGAACATGATATAGATGATGACTCTAAATTGTCCTTCGGAGTGACTGTGAGTGTGTATGGTTGTTTGTCTCGTTTGTCTCTATGTGGCCCTGTGATGGACTGGCGGCCTGTCCAGGGTGTACCCCGCCTCTTGCCCATTGACCGCTGGGATAGGCTCCAGCCCCCCCGTGACCCGACTGACGGATTCAGCGGTGTATAGATAATGGATGGATGGATGGTATAGATGAGAAGACATAGTTTATGTGTGTGAAAACAGCATTATGTTGGGAATAAAATAACTGCACAGTCAAATAGCCACTTAATATTTATTTTACAGTGTAAAACATGATCAGAATGAGGTACCTCCATGCCGAGGTCTCACCTGTTTGAACAATGTTTTTATATTTCATCTTAAACTGCTGCCAAGTGCGCTTCTCCCCCGCGGGATTGCACCTAAATGAAATAAATGAATGGGCTACCATTCAAGCAGTTTCCCTGTAATATTATTGTGATTGCAAAGGACTACATTTAAACTTACACTTTTGCTGCTGCAGCGGTGTTGCACTTATTTCTAAAAACGTATTGAAACTCGCCGTATGAGCGCAATAAGATTTCCAATTCGAGGTTGGTGAAAAACGTAGCCCCTCCTCTTCCCCGTTGCCATGGTGACTCGTCGAATCGGGGCTCCATTGATGCTGGCTTTTTAAAGTTGTGGTGCACGCGCTAAACTCAAGGTGAACTTACTCAGAGTTGATTAACCTCACTCAAATCAGCGTTTCTGGAACCGAAAACTCAGGGTTTTCTATCTCAGAGTAGATCAACTCAGAGATCAGGAATAGACTCAGAGTTGGTTGAACCTGCTACGTGAAACGGACCCCAGGTATGCATAGGTCCTGTGCCGCATGTAAAGAACCACATCTTCCACTCTGATGTGATCCTGATGAGCAAACTGGAGGGGGTCCAGTGCATCAATGACCTTTAGCCTCAAGCCAAGTGAAGGACAAGATGTTCCAGGGTCTTCATAATATGGGATGTTAAGGCCACCGGGCAGTAGTCGTTCAACTCAACCGATTGCTGTACTTTGGGAAACAGTACAAGACCAGTTTTTTTTCCACTTCCCTAGGACCTTGCCTAGTTGTAGACTCAGTGGCTCAGCTAACTGGGCTGCACATTCCTTCAGAAGTCCTGCACACACACACAATCTGGGCCAGCTGCTTTCCATGGACACAGTCTTCTGAGCTCTGCCCTCACCTCATTGGCTGTGAAGGATGATAGCAGATGACCAGATGTAGTGGGCATTGCAACTGAAGTGCTGGAAAGTAGGAGATTCCATCAAACCTGTTATGAAACAGGTTGAATTGATTTGCTTGGTTCTCATCGCTATCTGTGACCTGGCTGTTCTTTGAGTAGCCAGTGATGCTCCTCATTCTCCTGCAGCTTACTCGCCACTTTCCTTTTTAATAGTCCACCTATGTGAAGCCAGGTAAGTCCCTACAGGAAGCAGGTGTGTTGTCATTCAACCACATCTCCACAGAGTTTTTGGTTTTTCACTAGTGTCTCTGGCACATTCCAAAATGTGAAAGCAGTGTGTGACCAAGTACATCACATCACTCAACTGCACTTCCAGCAGCAATAACTTTAATCATTTTCTGTACGAGGTGTGATGTTCAGGCAACCCATCTAATGTATAATCTGCCTTTCACCCAATGACAGCTGGGATAAATTCAACTGAACAAGTGGGTGTAGAAAATGGATAGATTAATTAAATAGACTAAATATAATCACCCAGCCAAACAAGCAACAGTGGAGAAGAGAACTCGTATTTAACAAGGAGAGACCTCCAGTGGAACCTGACTCAGGAAAGAGGGGCCGACTTGGTTCTGTGTTGCAGCAATCTCCTAATTGGCTGCTATTTTTAGCTATGGAAAAACTCACATTTTAAAAAAGTATCATTTCAAATTCCTTTAAACTCTTTGATGGGTGAGTGCTACTGTATTTAACCTATATAGAGATATTTGCCCCTTTTCCACCGAACATTTTTGTACCAGTACAGCTCTACATGGTACGACTCTACCCTGATTGGGAGCTTTTCCACCGCGGGTTGAAGGTGGGACCCGTTACAAGTTTTAGCACCGGCTAGTACCTGCTTCAGAGGTGGGTCTAGTCGGTACTAGTCGGTGCTAAAATGTCACGTGATCAGTGCTGTCCACTGATTGGTCAGGTGAAATTACATCATACACGCAACGAAGCTCAGGGAGCTTTAAATAATCACCCGCCGTATGAAAACACACCTGCGAGAGCAACAGAGAGTAAACAGAATTGCGAAGATGGAAGACCAGAGAAGGAAAGCCAGCCCATGGACGATGAGCGAGGTGCAGACCTTTCTGTGTGTGGTGGCTGAGGACCGCATACAGAAGGAACTGGACGGAGCAACACGAAATGAGAAGGTGTTCCAGCCAAGCTGATGGCTAACCATGGCTATCACCGGAATTCTCAGCAGTGCCGAGACAAGCTGAAGAGTGATTACCGGCAGGTAAAGGACCACAACAGCCGGAGTGGGTCAAACCGAAAGACATGGAAGTGGTTCGACCAAATGGACGGCATTTACGGTCACCGCCCGGCGAACGGCGTGGATATGGCGACGTCTTTGTTGGAGGCGATGGAAAATGGTAAGTGTTGTTCTTATCCCCTTGGTGCAACGCTTATATCTTAACAAATGCATGTTTTATATCGTAACAAATACATGTTCAGTCTTTAACTTGTGTAAAACGTTACACATGTGTCTCATGTAAGTTGTTCTGAGTGAGCTAGCAAACAACGCTGTTTTGGAAGGCTAGCACAGTGTCTCACCTATGCAGTTACGTGTATGCGTGTACACTCCATCGTTGTGTTTACTTTTGACTAACCGCGGCGTGACACTTTGTAGTCGCCTGAAACCGACGTCACGTTAGTGGTGAACGGGCCGATTCCGCTCACTTCCAGGTCACAGTTTGGGTGGAAAAGGAAATGTTACTGGTGCCGTGTCATGTAGTGTAGTGTCGTGCTATATCGAACCGAGTAGAGTAGGGCTAGCTTGGCGGTGGAAAAGGGGCAATAGAGAAAGACAGGGGGCTCAAAATCCTATTTTCTTCAGAAAGAATCAGGGCACAAAGTCATGTGGCAGATGCATAGATCCAAACAATAGCCGTCAGAACTCACAATACTCCAGGAGTGAAACAGAACAGGATCCAGGATCCAAACAACCAGAGATCTAAGAAAGGTAATAGTTAAGAGTTTTCATCAACTCACAGACAAGGGGAATCCAGAAGCACATATCAGAGTCAGGTCCACAGCAGGAACAATAAACTGAAGTCTGGAATCAGGTACAGCATGCTGGTGAGCTGCTAACTGAGGTCAGAATAGCAGACAATCTGGCAACGAACTGGGCTGGTAGATCTGCTTAAGAAGTGAGAGGAACAGGTGAGACTGGTCAGGTATTAGTGACTGATGCATGAAACGATCAGAGTGAGAGGAGAGAAATGATCAAAACAAAAATATAGGCTGGTGATTGTGACACCTATAGAACAGCAGTGCCATAAATTGTAGTCTTACAAATAATTATTATAGTCAAACTATCAGGACCAAAGATCCAAGTTAAAAAACATTTAATAATAATACATTTTATTTGAGAAAAACTTTACATCGTAAAAACAATCTCAAAGTGATACAGGAGTTAAAACCATAAAAACAAGTTAAAAAAATAAATAAATAAATAAAAAGCTGAAGTATTACTTCAGTAGCATTGAGTTCCTGCTTCTGTGCTTTCAGCTCCATTGCAACGTGGCGGCTGTACACTATCAGGGTGATTATGAAGCGAATGGGACAGTGAATGACAAAGATATTTTTTATGTTTTTTAGACATGGGTGTGTGTGTGTATTTGTAGTCCAGGGAGAGACTGCTTCTTTGTTTTTCAGCAACAGACAAGAAGCCAAGCTGAGGAAAAACACGTTCTTATTCTGTGTCTCTCTCTGTCATCGTGTTTCACATCACACTCTTTCATATAATGAAGTTTTTCCTTCTTTCATTCTTTTGTAGTCAATGTGAAAAAAACCGCCTGAACCTTCTTTTTTAACCTCTTTTTTTCTTACCTTTTCAAACGATGTCTGTCAGATGAAGGGAATACATAATGTATATTGCAGACAACTTAAAAAAAAAACACAATATGAATAATTAATATGCTTCAATGCATATGTATAAACATTTTCATATCAAATAAATATCATCTCTGATCTTTTGACTATTTTTATGCTAAGAATGATCAATTCCTCAGAAGACTGTCTGATCATCCGCAAACGGTGTAGTCTGTTACTCATGTCATGAGACAATGACTGGGTTTGGAGCGGGATATTAGAATAATAGGTGGGGTACAGATGTACCTTATTAGAATATAGAAATATACTTCACATGCATAGACATACACACACACCTATGACAACAACACTTTGTTTAAGTAGCTGCCTCTCCCAGCAGGACAGCATAAGGCCCAACAAAAAACTGACAGGCTCAGATGTTCACCCAGCCTCCAAACATTCTAAATACCAATCTGATGGTAAATTATAGTATTTATGGGAAATAAGCTCTATACAAAAAGACCCCATCCCCCAGCCCACAAATTAAAAAGGTAATATTGCTAAACTCCTGGTGCTTGACATCCAAAGACAATCAAATGTTTTTTGTCCATGACATGACTTGGCAGAGCTCTTTGATAGCATCAGGAGGACCTACTCAATATTAGGCCTGGGCTGATAATATTATGGCTGATTGTAAATAATCTTGAAACAAGTTTAACCCCTTAACGCCTATTGTATATGTTACAAAAGTTTGACTCAATCAACCAGCTGAGATAACATCTTTATTCCCCCAACGCCGGTTAGTCCATATTCACTACGGACCTAGGAACCTTTATATAAATAAATATGTAAAAAAAAAAACGGTGAATAAAAAAACATTGTTTTTTCACTGTTATATTACTGTGTTGTTGTTATCTTATTATTGACCATTATGCCTGGTGTTGCAAATAAGCAACATACCAAATTGACTCCAAATTGACCAGGATGCCTGTTGTCGCAAATTTGCAACATACCAAAATTTCTATTTATTTTAGGTGCCAAAGTGAAATTAATAATCACAGCATTATTTACCATCTACTTAAAGGCTAAAACACACACAAAACATTTTTTTATATACAGCTATATAAATTCAGCCGTTAAGGGGTTAAGAAATTGTGAAGGAAAACAGTGAAGATGCACAAAAAAACACTTTTTTCAAACATCCATTGATGTGAATTTGAAGGTCTCATGAACAGGGGAAATTTTTCTCTATTTGCATCAATTTGTGGTGTCTTTCATGAAATGAAGCAGCAGGGAAAATTACTTAATTAGGGAAGAATTTAGGTATAACTCCTGGATAGAAGATAAAAATTGAAGACATATCTAGGAATATTGATACTTTTAACAAGACTTAATCCTGTAGAGCTTGACACATTAAATTCTTAAAGTGTTTTTGTTAATCCATTTTAGGATTTAAATCTTACTTTATTGAGGTGTATTTCACTAAAACAAATTACAATAGCTACAACTGATTATGCAGCATGCCACTGATGCTGTCAATTCAGTTTTTTATTTACATACATACATATAATTCACAACAAAAGTAATTGCTATATATTTCATCATAATCTAATTATAATCTTGTCCAATTGATTTTGATCCAAGTAATTATTCTTAGGAATGTAAATAATATGAAGTGAGACTACAAGGAATACAAAGAGGTTTTTGAAGTCTAATAAACTTATTATGTTCCAGCTTCTTTGTCTCAAGACAAAACAGGATTTATTCATTTTCCATGCCACCTAGCTCAACCTTCGAGTAAAATACATTTTTGTCTCGCCTTAGGGGATGGCAGTAGTCACTTGGTTATCAAGAAAATGTGTTAAGTGGTGATTTTGCAAAATGCCTGGAGACTGTCCTCTAATCTTGTTTTTAATATATATATTTTTTTTTTGCATTAAAAAAAATTCAAAAATCAAGTGTCTGGATAGAAATAAACAGATTAAGATTCTGAACCAGTTGTACAGATGATACAATCCAGTCTCAGTGTGCACTGAGACTGGATTGTATGCTCTTGACACGGTCCATCTGTTCCGTAAGCATAGAGATCCTAAGAGAAAGACAACCTCAAAAATTTACATGAGCCATGGAATTTTTTATATTTTCTAGCAAGTTTAATATTTGAAGTGAGCATTAATCGATGCACCTGACCTTGATTAGCAGGGTTTTTTACTTGCAATGCTGCTTCATGATTTCCTGTTTGGACTGGAGGAATAAGCAGATGTATTATAGGCATTTCTTCTCAAGTGCTCAGCGACTAAAACTTTCAGATTTTCGTGCTTTTGTTGGTAGGGTTTGCACTTGTTATTTTCTCCCTTATTGTGTATGAAATTATCAAGATGTGACTTGCTGCCTCTTGTTATATTTATTTCACAATTTGTGCTTATAAAACAATCAAATTACTTGTTTCTCCAGATTTTTCTTTTACCTTGTCAGTTTCAGTTTTGCAGGGAATCTTCTCTTTGCACTGATTATGACCAATAAAGACAACACATGAGACAGTGGCTGTGTTCTTCTCCTACTACTCCCACTACTCCTACTAACTTTAAAGTTTTTTTAAGTTCCCGATGCATACTAGATTCTCCGAAATGTTGGGTATGCATCATGAGGTTACTACTCATTCTCAAACTACCCAAGATGCAACGTAACGTGACGTCGCCGATCGTCATTTCCTGTCAAAACAGCAGTTTCAAGCTAGCTACACAGCCCTTTTACAGACAGCCGTTCCACTTCCTATTCGCCCCATTATAAAAAAATTGGCTGCAGTTCAGTTGATTTTGTCTGGGGGCGCTGGCGAGCGAGTGCAGAATGACCATTTTCCATAGGGCTGGCGCTAATAACTCAAAAAATGTCCCCGCTAGTGGCTGAAACCTGAAAATAATACTGTGATTTCTGACAGAGGGATGTGGATTTATATCGAAAGTACAATAACCTGGGAGTTATAGCTTTCTGTTTTCTTACAGGTCTGGCATTTGCGAGTCAGTATCCACTAGCATCTAGCTAACGGAATCTGAAGAACGCACGGCTGATTACGACCGGCTGCTTTACGGCACTCGTCCACTGTGCCAGAGTGCTAACCTGGTGCCGCTAACAACAACCAAAGCTAAACCAGAGGCTAGTCAGAGAGTATGTAAAAGGGCTGTGCTGAAATCTGTAGCTATTTGAGCTAACCCCTCTCTGCTAGCTCAGCGCTAGGACTGACCATGCCGTAAAGTGATGCCACATGCGTGACGTCACTCGGGATGCAATACTGACAATAAATGTGTATTTTAAACAAATCTAGTGCGTCTAAAAAATCAAACCAAGTGCCGTTTGAAAGGATAATTTATCCTGCCTTTAGGAAAATTAAAATGAAAAAATATAAAAAATTATATCCAAAGCAATGGCTGGATCTAAGGTGGATTTCATTGTACCACCATAGAGTTCGGCGTGCTCTGCACTGCTTCGTTGGCGCCCCTAGAGTGCAGTACCACCCGGAAATAGCCGCCAGTTTTCCCTCTCCTCATAATAGAGACTCTCTGCTAGCTACAACGAGGGTAGGTTCACTTCCTGTTTTCAAAACAAAAGCACCAATTGTATCGTAATGGCTTTCCCTATGATAAAAGGCAACGGGTATTTTATTTTGTGAAAATAACCGGAAGTGCGTTGCTCACTGCGGCTAGCTTTAGTAGCGCCGAATTCGTGGGAACAAAATTGTAAACAGCCGGTATTTTGTCAGGTTTTCAACACGTTGGGGATCTAAACGACTACTTTCTTGCCTGAAAATGTTTCAAATGTTGCTAAAGTTATATATTTACAGAGTTTATAGCCCGAGCCGAAATCAGCTTCAGGCCGGCTGATTTCGGCTCGGGCAGGAGCGAAATGCATTGTGGGTAAACACTCTGCATACTGTCTGATCGAATGAGTATGCAGTTTGCAAGTATGTAGTATGTTGTAGACGGTTTCGAACACAGCCAGTATTACCTGATCTGAGCCTATTGGAGCGAGGAGTAGGTGGAAATGTAACCACGGAAAGCAATTTGAAGTCCTGGATCCCATCGCTCAGACTCTGCTGACCGCTTGAAGGCAAAGAAACATCCAGGCTCTTCCGCATTTGGTTCCCATTATTGATAAACAGGTCGGTGCTGAGGAAGGCTAACCTGTACTCAAAGACACCCTCACTGTTTTTCACTTACACAAATAAATCTTTCCATCTTAAATTTGTGGGGGTGTTTTGTCTTCTGGATTTGGATTTATTTTTGTATTATCTTGTTCTCCTCTCGAAGCAATTTACCAGGAGTGGCTGTAGCTCAGTAGAAAGAGCATTCAACTACCAATCGCAAGGTTGGTGGTTCGACTCCTGGCTTCTCCCGGCCATGTGTCAAAATGTCCTTCGGCAAGACACGTAACCTGTATGAGTGTGTGGGAATGCTTAGAAAAACACTCTGTGTAGCCTATGTGACTAAGACATGCTGTTTGAGAGTGTGAGTGAAAGTGTGAAACTGCTTTGAGTGGTCAGCTAGACTAGAAAAGTGCAATAGTGTGTATATCGTCCATTTATATCACACATACTCATCTTTTTTCATGCACTCCCTCTCTGGCTCATCCATGCTGGACTTGTTCCTCTAACTGTTCCCTTGTTTATTTTCCATTGTATTTTCCATTTTCATTTGTATTTCTTGTCTCCTTCCTCATTATCTTGTCTGAAAGAAATTCCAGCCAACTTTGGACTCTTACCTCTCATCTCCGCCTCTTCCTTTTAGATTAGCCTCAACTGACTGTTTTCTTTATTTGTGTGATTCTTTTAAAATTGTAAAAACTGACCCTCTAAGTAACCTTCTGTTATGTTAAGCCTTGAAAGCTTTTCTCTCTTTGTTTACCTCTGTGACCTTTATACCCATCTGTCCTAAGCTTTTCATCAAGGCATACACGCACACTTTAGGCCTAAAAAGAGAGATTTGGCAAGACTGACAGCTCCACTCTGCGCAAACCTTAAGACCTGTACGAAGAAAAGATTTTCATGTTGCCCCATCACACACCCCCGAACACACACACACACACACACACACACACACAGTTTTTTTTATGTTAGTGTTTGTGCATCTGTATACATGCATGTTTTTGTGTTTCTGTGTGTGAAGGGGATTTGAAATTGCACATACATTGGCCAATGGGGAAATATTGCTTTTATGTATAGCACATCTGATCGGAATTAAACATTTACATTCTATGATTAGGGTGAAGAAAATATTCAACAAGGTTTTAACAAATAATAGGAAACAGAGTAGAAACACTAAACTACTGATCACTAAACCCTGAGGTTTTGGAGGTAAACTCAACTGGAGGTGAGTCACTTTGTAAAACAAGGCTAACGCTTTGTAAAGCTATTTGTCTCTAATCTAACTGGTTGAAAAGCATTCCTGCTTACTTGCTTTGAATACTGTGAAATAGTAAAACTACCAAAGAGATGTGTTGTGTACAGTATTGGCACATGTATTTACCTGAAAACTGGTAAGTTGCCATTTACTCAATTCTGTTGTAGAAAATCCACATTCAGGTGTATTTGCTTTTTCTACCCATAACACAAGTGAAAACTCAACCTCCCAACTTCTGCAACAGAAAAGGAAATCTTTAATTGAACTGGATCACTCAAACATACTACATAAAGTAAAATATATGACCTTCAAGTGTCAAATTTGCATTTTACGTTTTGAATTAAATTAGCTTTCTGAAACCTGATTGAATTATCTGTCTTGTATTGTCCAGTCTCAAAGATATCAAAGAAAATAATGACCCTTTGTCTAAGTACAATACTGTGAATGGAAACATCTGTAGTGTCTGTTGTTCTATCTATTATCTGTTTCTAATCATTACTTTTCAGAGACAAAGTAAAGAAGAAAGTGATAACAGAGGTTGTAAATAAAGATGTGAGATGAAGTGATAATAAGTGTGATAGAAGACTTGCAAAGAGATAAATATAGCATGAGGTAAAGACACCACTGATTAGACCTAGCTCAAGAGATGTCATAGTTAATTACCGCCCCCTCATCCACCTGCACCACACAGATGGATCATGGATATGCTGTACATACATACATGGAGAGTTGTAGTATCATACCCTCATGGACGAAATAGAATGACTGCCTCAATATGTAAGATCTTATATATCGGGACATAGTACAAAATCATCTGATCCAACTCGGTTTTGAAATTAGGCAAATAAACCTCTCATAAATAACAAAATGTGAAATATTACACCATGTTATTATCCATTTAACTAAAAAAATGAGCAAAAATGCAGAGACAGCACGTGAAAATCCGAGTACACCCTTACTACTTTATTATGAATAATAAATGCACTTCATTAGCTGATCATCAGTGAGTGTGAGCACCTCTATGAAAGCAGAAGTTTCGACAGTTTGCTTGCCTGAAGCAATGTGTATTAACACAATGTCAATGAGGAAGAGCATCAGTAATGATCTTAGAGGAGTAATTGTTGCTGCAGATTAATCAGGGAAAAGTTACGAGGCCATTTCTTTACATTTTTGAGTAATTTTTTTTTTGCTTTCAGAAAGATTTGTGGAGTTGGAAAAAATTTAAGGCAGCTGTCAAACTTTCCAGAAGTGGATGTCCCAACAAGTTCAGCCCCATCAGCAGAACAGGGTCAGAAAATTGGTTAAAAAAGAAAAAGAAAAAAAAAAACGGACAGCTTCAGGTCTCAGTCAGTATGTTTAATATTAACGTTCATTACATTACATTACATTACATTACAGTCATTTTGCAGACGCTTTTATCCAAAGCGACTTAGAATAAGTGTGTTCCACATCGGTAGGCAAAAGAACTTCAGGTCACAAGAAATCATAAGTGCATTTCCTTCCAAAACCAAACAGCTAAGAGCATAACTAGTGCGACAGTAAGTGCAGTAAGTTAGGTACCTAAACAAATGGGAAGACAATTTAGAGAATAAAGACAAGGGCTGTTTTCGGAACCGCATACTTCTCCTACTACTCCTACTAATTTTAACTTTTTTTAAGTTCCCGGATGCATAACTAGATTCTCTGAAATGTTGGGTATGCATCATGAGGTTACTACTCATACTCAAACTACCCAAGATGCAACGTAACGTGACGTCGCCGATCGTCATTTCCTGTCAAAACGGCAGTTTCAAGCTAGCTACAACGAGGGTAGGTTCACTTCCTGTTTTCAAAACAAAAGCACCAATTGTATCGTAATGGCTTTCCCTATGATAAAAGGCAACAGGTATTTTATTTTGTGAAAATAACCGGAAGTGCGTTGCTCACTGCGCCTAGCTTTAGTAGAAGAAAATTGTAAACGGCCGGTATTTTGTCAGATTTTCAACACGCTGGGGATCTTATGGCCCTGTCACACTGTTGCGTATGCCAGCGTATGAAAATGATCACTCATACGCTGGTATACGCTGACATACGCTAGGGGAACGTTAGGCATAGGTTGTATACGTTTCAAGCACGCTGGCATACGTTGGCATACGCTGAGGCAGAAATAAATTTTTGAACATGCTCAAAACTCCATCTCCGCCAAACGGGCGGAGATGGAGTTTGACATATCTGAGGCAACTGACATATCTGAGGCAACTGACGATTCACGGGAGCGGTCAGGAGGAGGAGTTGGGGATCTTGATCACTCAGAAGCATGTAACTCATCAACCGCAGGTGCATCAGGCATTTCAGCAGGTTTGGGTGAGAATGATTCTTGTGTTTTTTTGCCTTTTCCTCGGCCCAGGGCCCGGGCAAACGACGATTGCAGAGTACGCTGGTTATACGTTGTTCATACGCTGACATACGCTGGCCATACGCTGTCAATACGCTGACCATAAGCTACTCATACGCTACTCATAGGTTCAATACGGTAAGTATATGCACAATTCTTTATTTTCAAGGACTTTTCGTGCGTATGAAAATTATATTATTAATTCTCATACGCTTCTCTCATACGCAACAGTGTGGCAGGGCCATAAATGACTACTTTCTCGCCTGAAAATGTTTCAAATGTTGCTAAAGTTTACAGAGTTTGTAGCTTAAGCGAAATCAGCTTCAGGCCGGCTGATTTCGGCTCGGGCAGGAGCGAAATGCATTGTGGGTAAACGCTCTGCATACTGTCTGATCGATGAGTATGCAGTATGCAGTATGTAGTAGGCGGTTTCGAACACAGCCAATTTAGGAAACAATAAGTGCGTAAGGAGCTAGGACGAAACAGGTGATGTCCTAAGAGGGCGGATCAGGGTAGTGTTTCCTGCAGAGATGGTTTGCAGCCGAAAGATGAGCAGCGACTCAGCTGTCCTGACATCAGTCAGGAGATGGTTCCACCATCGGGGCGCCAGAACAGAGAAAAGCCGTGACCGTGTGGATCGTGCGCAGGGACCCCTGAGTGACGGGGCAGCCGGCCGCCTGGAGGCCGCAGAGCGAAGTGGTCGGGCGGGGGTGTAGGGCTCGACCACAGCCTGGAGGTATGAAGGAGCTGTTCCTTCCACTGCCCTGTAGGCCAGCACCAGAGTCTGAAACTGGATGCTGCAGCTACAGGGAGCCAGTGTAGAGAGCGGAGAAGGGGAGTGGTGTGGGAGAACTCGGGGAGGTTGAACACCAGATGAGCAGCAGCTTTCTGAACCAGCTCCAGAGGTCTGATGGCAGAAGTTCATGACACTCCAATCAGAAAAGGAATGAAAAAGAATGGCTTGTTTGGGGAAAGACTCATTCGTAAAAAGAACATGGTAGCACAACATAGATTTGCAAAATGACATCTTAACAAAACACAAGACTTCTGGAACAATGTCCTATAGCGAGACATTGTTCCAGAAATTGAAGATGTTTGGTCATAATGTATGGTATGAAGTTTGCACAAAAAAGAAAAAACACAACATATTAGCACAAATAGCTAGAACAGTGCTGGAGGGGTAAAGTGTCAACACTCATTGCAACTTCTTATGTATAAAAATGTATGTGTGTGTATATATTTGTACATATCCCATCTGGCCTGGGAGGAGCTGGAGAGCGTCATTAGGAAGAGAGTTGTCTGGGTTTCCCTCCTGGACCTGTTGCCTCTGTGACTCAACCTCGGATAAACGGAAGACATTTGGACAGATGGATGGCAAAATTATTTTTTAGTATTCATTACCACGATTATTATTTTGTATTCTATTTGCCTCGTGAGGTTTTCCTCCTCAAGTGGGAGTTGTTGATTCAAAGCATTGTTTAAGGTTAAATGGTTTTCTTCTGAAAACACTGCCTGCCAGCTCACTGTCAGGTGTTCTATTTCATGATTTTATTCATGTGGTTAAGTCTAGTTTGTTCTGCAATCCATTGATTCCTAATAGTGACATGAGAAGTGATGTTAGATATATTAGCATTATACACAAACTAACACAGTCTTGATCCATTTGCAGTTTGACCAGCTGTCAGTGAATATGTGTTATGCTTGCTTCTACATTTTCAACCAATCACCAGGGTTTGTTTAATGAAGTTAAGGAGGACATCAATGCTATGCTGCGGTAGGGTGTGACGAACAGCCCCAGAGCAAAGAGAGTGCCTCATACCTATAGAGACAGTAATTTGCACATGGTGCTCATTAGCACACTCACCAACCAATAGGTATGAACACAAACAAAAGAATGGGCAAGCTGCCATGGGAGGTCTGCGTTTGCTGTTCAGTTTTGCCATATTGGAAACACACATAACAAGGCAATGATGTGAATATGTGAATGTGTTGTAGATTTATTAAAATGACTTCTAAATATGGCCCATCTCTTTGAGGGTCCCGTGAAGAGGTCCTGCAGTGAGCCTTTTAATGAAGGATCAGAGCAGACCATTCTAAGATGCCAAACAAAGACACTCACATACCACGTACACACACACATGTGGGTGCATATGCCATAAACCACCCCCTTCCAATAATCCCTCTCACTTCTAATGGTAGCCATTTGCCATTCATTAGGATCAAAATGCTGTTTTCTGCCAGTACAAATTGCAAAGCTATTCAACTCACAGCTTGAGAAAAGCCAGAGACTCTGCTGGGTTTCTTTGGGCTGTCTGAGTGCCTGAGCTGGGCCAGCTAAAGTGGCTAACAAGCTCATAACTGTGTGGTGTAATAAAAAGGTAGGAAGGAGGAAAACTGTCAATAAGAAATCAGATTTTCTTCTTAATGTTATCTGTGTAATATTTCTGTGGAGTAATGTCATATAGTAATATATTATTGTTTCTTTTGCACTGCATATAATTTGAAGCAGCCCCATAAGAGCAATGGTAAGTGTTCATTCAACTATGAAGGCACTATGAAGGCATTACATTGCAAAATGAGTACGGAAGTAGACAATCTCTATAAACATGTAGATAACCATCCATCTTTCGCCGCAGGCTGAAAACATCAGGTGTTTCGTCCCAGCTTCCTACGCACTTATTTGTTTCCTAAATTGTCTTTGTTTTCTTAATTGTCTTTTTCCCCATTTGTCTAGGTGTTTCCACTAGGCAGTCCAGAACGGGTCGGGTCGGAACGGTTCGCTTATTTCAGTGTTTCCACTACCACGAAAGCGTACCGATCCGTACCGTTACCATTTTCGTAACCCTTCTGCTTTGGGTACCTAGCACACAGGACTGGTTCCAGGCTCTGCTCTCTGTTGTTGGTCAGCCGGACTGAAGCTGATTTCGGCTAGGGCTATAAACTCTGTAAATATATAACTTTAGCAACATTTGAAACATTTTCAGGCGAGAAAGTAGTCGTTTAGATCCCCAACGTGTTGAAAATCTGACAAAATACCGGCTATTTACAATTTTGCTCCCACGAATTCGGCGCTACTAAAGCTAGCCGCAGTGAGCAACGCACTTCCGGTTATTTTCACAAAAATAAAATACCCGTTGCCTTTTATCATAGGGAAAGCCATTACGATACAATTGGTGCTTTTGTTTTGAAAACAGGAAGTGAACCGACCCTCGTTGTAGCTAGCTTGAAACTGCCATTTTCACAGGAAATGACAATCAGCAACGTCACGTTACGTTGCATCTTGGGTAGTTTGAGTATGACAAGTAACCTCATGATGAATACTCAACATTTCGGCGAATCTAGTATGCATCTAGTATACATCCGGGAACTTAAAAAAGTTAAAGTTAGTAGGAGTAGTAGGAGAAGTATGCGGTTTTGAACACAGCCAACGATGTCACCAAATAAACTGTATCCACTTCTGATGTAGTGCAATATATCTGGATAAAACATAATTAATCTGATATCATGCTAACATAGTTAGAAACACGTCAGGTCTACCATCTTCACAACAAGAGCGAGACACAATTAGCAGTTTCTTCTAATTTAAAGATTTGAACCACAGTCCAATTTATACGCTACCTATGGGTTGGCCTGAAAGAGAAGTTTATCATTGTGAAGAGCAAGAAACTGAATAACTGGGTTGTACGAGGATTTTAGAGCACTGTCTGAACTACAGGTCAAGAAAAACTATTTAAATACAACCTTAGCCTGGAGTCCACATATATTGTATGGAATTTTATGACTCTACATCAACATTCTAAATTGTTTCATTAACTTATTGCTTATAATGAAAACTATGTAATACTTCTGGAAGTAAGAACTGTTTACTGTTGTGCTTTTCCATTTTATATTCCTTTCACGTATTCTCGTCAATCTATTCACAATGTTGCAATCACCTACAAATTCCCAGATCATTTTTTTTCATACAAACCAATTGTAGATTGAGGTGGGTGGATGGATGGTGCTCCATTTTTCTGCTTTCTAGGAATAATACAGTCGTGTCTATTTTGGTGTGGGTTACTGCAGTGTGGAATCAGTTCCTTAGTGGTCATCACTGCATTGCCACACAGAAAGGGGATGCGGCGAACTTTGTGGAGTTGGATGGGCGGGGCTATGGCAAGGAGATCCAAGGGGAAATTAGCCAGAACATAGCTGCTGCACACCAAGCCCTACTACACGACAGAGCCTTAGATCCAAGCATTGAGGACATGAAAGAGACAGCAACTGTTTTGCTGAAGGGAGGAAATTCTTTCTCACTCTCTCTTATGTTGGTGTTTTCTCAATTGTTTTCTTAATCTTCCTTTGTGTGCTCTAGGTCCTTATCATTCATTCTCTCTTCCTCACATTGCATTTTCACTGTCTCTGTCTGCCTTCAGAGGAAGTTTTCAGCCATGGAGATGTGTGTTTGCAAAACCACTCTACCAACAAGCTAAATATGGTTGACTGAGAGAAGCAGGGAAAAGTAATGATTTTGAAAGCCAGTAATGTGTATCATTGCAATAGCATTTAAAGTAAAGTTGCTCAAAGCAGATGTTTCAAACAAATATTTAATAATAGGTCGTATATACCATTTTCAAAAGACAAAAAGATTTTACCAAATTTTTCATGCTTTAAATAATGAAGTGTATTATTTATATTTAGAACATTGTGTGTTCAGTTGAAAATTAATTCCAGATATATCCTTGTGTTTTTTTGTTTTTTTTTTATCAGTGTAGAATCCCCTAGACATGTCAAATCAGAACTTCAAGTTAATTTCTTATTGTACTTTGCAATAAATATGTATATGTAATCAAAACAAACTTAATTGGATATGTTGTGCTAGAAGTGGTTTTTTTTAGTATTTCTAAGAGGCAATACTGGCTAACGGGCACATTTTGGTCAGTTCATTCATTTTTCATACCCACCTTATACAATGCAGGGTCGCGGGAAGGCTGGAGCCTGTCCTGGCATTGGACAGGCAGGGTATCCCCCAGACAGGCCAGCGTGTCACAGGGCCAACACAAAGACACAAAACCATGCACACTAACAGTCGCTCCTTTGATCAATTTAGAATCACATGTCAATCTAACTTTTGTTTGTTTTTTTTTCAAATCTGGGAGTAAATGGGGAGAACCCACAAATGTACCTCTCAATAGGATACCAAAGAGGTCCACTTGTAGTTGATACTTTTAAAAACTGATTTCTAGAGTAACTGCAGGTAACAAGAATTTGAGCATTTTTCTTGAATGACAATGGGTTTCTTGACATTAGAAAAGCCTTAAACAAAAACACATCATCCTAGTTTCATAATACTCTCGTTTGTGATACTGTAATGTTTTCAAATGCTTTTCAGTTCAATAAAAATAAAAATGTTAGCAATTTTTAAGTCAGAAATAACTTTCACTATGATGTACAATGTCAAACCTCTGATGTTGATTAATTTTTCTTCCCATTAAACTTGACTTACAATGGCCACGCCTCTAAGGATGGGAATTGAAAACCGGTTCTTGTTGAGAACCGGTTCCCAGTGTTTCAATTCCTTGGAATCGTTTGGCAATTTTGCAAACGATTCCCTTATCGATTCCAGTGGGCGCGAATGACGTCACCACGCAACGTTGCTTAGCGAGTTCAGTGCAGCCAGCAGCCAACAGTAAACATGGCGCCCAAGCTGTACAAACGCTCGAAAGTTTGGTTACACATCCCTAAAAAAGACGACAACTGGGCAACTTGCAAAGTGAATATTTCACCAAAGGGAGGAAATACTACCAACATGCAATAACTATGAATGAATGTCACGTTTTCGATCTGCTCCGGACTAACGTTGGTGAATCTGAACCCAGCAATGTTAGCAACGTTAGCATGTCCTCGGCTAACACTGCAGGTAACTAACTAACTAACAAACACTGCCTATCATGTTAGCACCATTTGCCTGATTGTAAAAGCTGCTGTTAGTAACGGTTAAGGTTAAATGAATGCCTTCTCAGGCATTACATTTAGATGAAATCATGAGAGACAGAGCCTGACTGGCTCGGAGCCAGAGGCTGGTGGTACTACCCCCAGTTCACCTCTACCTCCAGCTTCTCCTTTCACCAGAGCAGGAAGAGTTAAATTACCCAGGCCAGGATAGACCAATGTGGACCTCACCGTTGTTGGGTTTGTAAGGTCACGACTCGTGTTACTTCTAAACTAAACAAAGTTTATGCTAATCGACCGGTTTGTTGTCCTTTTTCTCCAAATGAGAATCGATAAGGGAACCGATAAAGAACCGAATCGTTAAGAAGAATCGAAAATGGAATTGGAATCGTAAAAATCTTATCAATTCCTATCCCTATTGTTAAGTCAGAAATAACTTTCACTATGATGTACAATGTCACACCTCTGATGTTGATCCATTTTTCTTCCCATTAAACTTGACTTACAATGGCCACGCCTCCTAATGGTTCATCAAAGGCAAGATTTGTCTTTCAGGTAACTAACATTTTAAAGGCAGCAGGGGAATTCACATTTTTAGTTGAAGCAGTTAGAAGTATCTTACAGCATACAGAATGATGATTTCTCATGATTGTATACACCCAAAGCCCCTTGGAAAAGAGAATATTTTTAGCTTATCGTAAACTAAGAATGAGTTATACATTTATCTTACTTCACACGTATTAACCAAAAGCAGGTTGAGGGCTTTGTTTCAGTCTGCATCACACCCCTCCTTTCTTCACACTTTGTCTCTCCTACTCCTCCCTGTGAATGCCGACAGCCCAGCAGTAATTCTGTGTGTTTATCAAGTCTTTATTATGGTCCCTCAAATCATCATTTACAATGGTAGCATCTGCTCATTGCATAGCCCGAGCATGGGGCAAATTGCTTTTATCGGGAAAAAACAGTCATCGAGAGGACTCACACACACACACACACACACAGCATGGCCTCCACACAAATCGAGACACTGAGCCCCAGCCTATTTACAATGGTTGTTAACTCTCCTGGCAGAATCACATACAAGCGCATAGACACCTCACATCTTCTAACAGGATCAAATGATTAACTGGCCTCCATCAGCAAATCAAAATCAGTCTCAAACCCAATGAGGGAACTATTTGGATTTTCGATTTATTTGTCTTTTTTCTAGCAGATACCTGACTCCACAGTGTGAAAACAAATATCACATCTGGTCTTAGACAGACAATTCATGTATTTGATTTGGTCCAATTTAGCCAATATAGCAATGTGGAAAACAGTGGCGAAGCAGAAAATGTCAAGACATTCTGTCTTTGCTGTTCTTATTTAACACATTAGTGCTCCCTAAATGATAGGGATGTGGAGTGGCTGAGGTAAATTTGTGAAGGAGCAAATTTCTTTGGGCATGAAAAATTAACGTAATGCTTGACAAGTGAGATCCTTCCAATTATGAAAACTTCCCCCTTTAGAGCGGGGGTGTCAACCTCAAATACAAAGTGGGCCAAAATTTTAAACTTGGACAAAGCACTTGATATTTATTAAAAAAAATGTCTACAACTGAGGAAGTTTTTCCTTCTCTTAAGATATAACGATTAACCTTTTCATATGGAAACAAACTTAAGTTTTGTTCAAATATTGAATCTGACACAAGCAAAGCTTAATACCATAAACACATGTGAAATCAAATGCCAAATAAAAGTCACATCTACGCATTCATTTCTTAAATGAAAATTTAAAAAAAATCTTATACCTCCTTCTCTATTTGTAGCCTTCTGAGTTCACTTTCAATGGTAACCTTGTTTCACAGGTTAACAATAATAATAATCATTTTTGTGAACAGATATTCTGCTTCCCACCTGTCTAGAAAGCTCTTGTTTTCCATCTTTCGTTAGGCCCTTTTTGGGAGGGGTGGCCCAATGCGACTGGTAGCCTGAGGTGGCTATTGTATGTCAACAGAAAGGGAGTCTAAGGGTGTCTAATGGCGGGCCAGCTCTAGTAGAAATTTGGTATTATCTTGCGGGCTGAATATAATTACACTGCGGGCCAAATCGCAGGAGTGAAGAGAGACGACGGGGGAGAGCTTGAAAAGATAGACACCAACAGCCAAAAACCAGGTAACCAACTGCTGCATTTGTGGAGAGAAAATAAAGCAAACTACGACCAGGCAGAAGGACTCTGGGTCGGCCGAGCCTGAGCCCAGAGCTACACCGCACCTCCAAGAAAAATCCTCCAGCTGGTTTAAGTAAGAAAGGAGAAAGCAATTAAGATGTATGCAGTGCTAGACTAACAAAGTAATAGAGAGTTTTTCAGCCTCTCTGAAGTTAAAACTAACTCCACTCCATACACCCTAAAAACCTGTTCTGGGAAATTGGTGACTTCAGACAGGAGAGCTGTTCATTTCATCATTGAGTCTATGGATGGGAAACTAAAGTTTTCTTTATCCACCTTAATTGAGTGTGATACGATGCCTGATGATAGGACAGAAATTCCCTCCCCAGAGGTGACAGAAATCGACCCGTGGACCACGATGCTCCGATCCTTCTGCTCTTAGGAAGGGGTATGCTCAGGGCGCACAAGGTTCGCCAGCAAATCAACGCACCCCACAATGCGCCTTTGCACAGCGACTACACCTAGGTTGGGTCATCATTGGAGATGAATGCTTGGGCAAGGTTCACAAACCATCAGAGGTCAATGTTTACAAAGCAAACGTCGTGTATAATGGTTATGTATCCTTTCTTCAATCATTTCCAAATAGCATCCACATGAAGGAAGACTATGGTGGTATGATCCAGTGCAATCCCCCTTCCTTGTGAGGAGAACACAAGTCTCCATGTGAGCAAAGACAAACTGGGGTGTTCAGTGTTTGATAGGTCCAAGGATGACAACAAACCAGCACTATCCATAGACGATAAAGCTTCCCTAGGTATCATGGATTCAGAAGTCTACCAAAATGAAGAAAACAGTTGGGTGGCTCCATTACCTTTCCGTAATCCACGGCGACGCCTTCCAAGCAAAAGAGTGCAATTTTCAAAACGTCTCTGATCACTACGGAGAACCCTGAAGAAAAAAAAACAAAATAAAAGATCACTATAGCAAGTTCATGCAGAATATGCTGGACAACGATCTTTGGACAAAGGTAAATGATGCAGTTCTGTCACTTTACATTTTTGTGCTTTTATTTTGAAGAGCACCGCTCTTCTTCTGCTACGTCCTGTTATTTCTGACTAGACTTCTAGGCTTTCTGTTCCCATCTCATCATAACGACATGTGCACATTGCTCCAGAGTTGGTAAAAACGCGAGAACAAATGAATTACTATCATTATCATATTCTGTGTTGAAACTTGTGAAAGGTATTTCATGTAAAAAAATCATTACTTAAGTTTACTAGGAATGATTCATTTAAGCTTAAAATGTAAACATGGTTCTATGCATTGTCTGTGAAATATGGTACTATGGCATTTGTATTTTTTGTGTCCATTTTATAGTTTTCATGGTGTCAAAATGTCGGTGGTGAAAAGAGGAGAGAAATAAAGTTCCACCAGTTGAAGCTCTGAGCATTTTGTGTGATTAATCCAAGTGGGCTGCTACATGCCAACCTTCGGTGTGTAACACCCGAAGAAGCTCGATCAGGTACTTAGTATTGAGTATTTGACTCAAGCGCTGAATGTGATGGAACGTCACTCAGTGATGTCCTCCTCATTGGACCAGACTTGAATACCCTGCTGGGAGTTCTTTTGCATTTCCGTAAGGAACCGATAGCGGTTTGGCAGATGTAGAACAAATGTTTTATTGCTTTGTTGTCAGAGAAGATGACAGGGATTATATTTGGTAATAAGAGGATAATATGTTATTTTTGGATTGAAAGCCTTTAGTATTCTTAGTTTGCCTCATAGCGGCTGCTAGAAGTTCAATAAATATAGTAAAAAGTGAGGAGGCCCTTTAAGGCCCTTAAATACTGTTTAGCTAAACCATTCACACACAATGAGGGAAAACCAAAAGGCTGCCACATAACTACTAACACAACCCCACTGAGATACATCTAAACATCCCCTTCAGTTTCGCCCACTTGACATGAAGCATTGGTTCAGTCCAATCAGGCCATCAGCAGTACTTCATGCATCTCAGCCTGTTGCCACACCTTTTGCCCATCAGGAAGGGGAAGCCAAACAGCAGACCCAGGTAACTCCAACAAAGAAAGAAAGAAATTATTAATACAACATAAAACTGAATTTACCTTGCTGTGTTAATAGGTGTGCACTCCATACAAACCCTGCAAGGTAATAAAGTAACAAACGACAACACGTTATATAATTAAAGAATATTCGAAGTAATAATTACTAAGTAAACTAAAGAAAACCAAATTGTGGTAGGGTGTGGCTCTTACCCTGTGTGGCTTGCCATCACACAGACATTACAGTTGTTTTTTCTTTGTTTTTAATTGGACAGCCAGATATCTCCCAGACCTGTTGCTATTTTCAAAGTTATCCAAACAAAGTCTTTGCACTAGGAACAGTGCTATTTTAATCAATTATTTCATTTAAAAGGGAATTAAAAAAGAGGGGTCATCAACATTTGGACCATATATATTAGCAATGCAAAACTTCATATCTGGAATAGATAAATTAAAAAATCTACCTGCAGGGTCTATAATTGTGCTGTTTTCAGTAAAAATTTACTTTCCTGTTAATTAGAATGAATACACTTCTTTGTCTAGAGTTGTTACAGGCTGAGTACACATGAGGAAACTGTGCTGAAGCCAGTACATTTATAGCTGCCTGTGATAAATGAGTCTCTAGTAATAAGAGTTCTTCTAACCAACTGAAAATGTTTAATCTCTTCTCCCTGTAACCAGCTCCACGCACATTCCATGAAATAAACCTTAGTGTGCTCACGGTCAGATTCATGGAGTAAGTGTTGAGTGTATGTTTCTATGTGTGCACCTGTGTGTGCTTCCATGCAAGTCTTTGCTGTGTATTTTTATATTGATATGAGAGGAAGCAAAGATGCAATACTATTCTTGTAACTAACAGTTGTGCTTGTGAATTAAGTGCATTTATTCATCACAAACAGTGAGAAAACCGAAGTAATTTACAGCATCACCTGAGTTTAGAAGAGCCATGGGGCCATGAACTTCCTTTGGATTGAGTAAAGAACCTTGCTTCGCTCCAGGATATGTCTTGGGAATTGATCGTTGATGCTAAAACCTGTTCCCCTCAGTTCTCTGCTGCGGATCTTTTATCTGTTCCTTATGTTTAAAATCTTCGAATTTGGCCACGATTGGTCTTGAATAACTGTCCAGTGTCTTCCCTCCCAGGTGGTGAACTCTGTGAAAGTTTTTGACAGTGTCCTCTGTAGGGATGGGAATTGATAAGATTTTTGAGACTTGAGAGTGAGGTACAAACACAGATGTGTACACAGAGTGGCACAATCATTCTGATAGACAGTCAGATGCAATAACTGAAAAGCTTGATATGGTATTAAAAAAAACAATGAATGTTTTTACACCAGGAGACTATGTGCAATGGAACGGGAAACAGGCTTTGTAAGTTAAAGAAAGCAGTTTGGGGGGCTTGTGGGTGGAGCTGTCTTGCGGTGTGGGGCGTGGTCTTTTGGGGGGGCATGGGAGGGTGACCGCTGGCTCTGGGCTGGGTGGCCGTGCCGCTCTGGCATGGGTCGTAGTGCCGGGCCTGGGCCCTGGTGTCTGGGCGCTGTCTTGCGTCCCGGGGGTGCCCTGAAAATCAGACAAACTTTTAGGCTTTTACAATATGTGCATGCCCTTCACCTGTACAGGTAAACTGGGAGTGTTGAGAGCTTTATGCATTCTGACAAAGACTTTCAGTAACAGTCTATTTGTCATTACAATAATTAATTATAATTAAGTATTGTGCTAAAACAATTTTTTTAACTTTTTGTCAGGGTTAAAAAACAATCGTGGTTTGGGTCAAATAACATTATTTTGTAACATCACTGACACGTTAATATCAGTTTGCTGATATGCACTACACACGTTACGCACAAAAGCATCACTTATTAATTCCCTAAAATGTCACTGGACCTACTTTCTGGATAACAAGGTACCATCTTGTGTGACACCAAATCATACAAAACCCTTTTTTTGCAATGAAGTCCAGCAGAAAGCCATTTTCTTGGCTGCTAAAGAGATGTCGATATATCATCTCTAAAAAAAGAGGATGAAAACATTTCTTGCTTTCATGGATGACATTGCAGTCATTTTTTATACAAAGCTTCACTGAAAATCTATTTAGGTGAACTGGAACAGCTCCTCTTACTGTAATTTCAGCGTGGTGTTCTTCATTAAATGGTGACAATCTCAAGCAAAGCAAGGTAAGGCTTCCCTATAGCACCTACATCAATTTTTTTTAATTTTAGCTATGTAACACTATTTTACCTCCAAAATCATGCCAAACCATTTTACATTAAGAAAGACCTTGGCAAAAAAGAAAGAACTTGCAAAGATTTCTTATACTTCCTGTCTTTAAGTATACCTCCAAGCCTTTTTTGTTCTACGTTAACATGCTTCAAGATGGAGCCCAGATCTGTTTTTCAATCTGATCAACTCTCAGCTCTCGTTTCAATTATGTGTCTGAAAAAAAGTGGTACATTCCTTCATTGTAAAGTAGCTTTCTGACCTTCTTAAACTTGGTCTTTGAGATGATCAGAAATTTGGCTTCCTCCTATGCAAGTAAAAAAGGGGATATATTCATCCAGGCATAAGCATTATAAAGAGAGAGAGATGGTGGAAATAAGAGGGGAAGAGAGATTGTTTGGCTGCAATATTAACAGAGTCCACCTAGCCAGGAAAAATTTAAGCCCCTGAGAATAAGGCTTATTTTGACTAGTGGCCAGTTAGGGGATAAGAAGCTGCAAGGGAATTGTATGCGTGCATGCATACACTTGCATGTGTGAGTGTGTGTAAATCATTGAACACATATATCACAAAAGTAGCCAGTCAGTTTATGTCTTCCTGTCTCAGGTGTATTGTGTGTCCAAATATGCATCAAAAGCCCTCTACTCCCCCTCCATTTCCATTAGGATAAATGTCATTAGCCTGGCAGCTTGTGACAGTACTCTACTTTTTCTCAGAGTTAGTGAGGGGTGACTTTGTCCTCCAGAGAGTGTGAATGAGACAGAGAGAGTTGTCTGATAGGTGGACCACACATAAATCCTCTTAGTCAATTTGTAAAAAAAAAAAAAAGGCTTTTGGGTGACGACTTAAAACAGCCATTGTGGCTCAACTTTAAGGCTTCCTCTGACTTCTCTCTGCTTTGCACTAATGTAAATAAACTAGTCCAGTGGGAAAGTGAGAAGGAAGTTAGGGCAAGATGGAGAGGTAGTTTGTATTCCATACTGAGTGCAACACAAACAGTTGGCCTGACTAGCTACAGTACCTTTACATTTGGATGGGTGCTCCTTGTCTTGTGTGTTTAATACCATATCAGGAAAATGTTCCAAAGAGAATAAATTTCACCATGCTGGCTTATTTACACTAGGGTTTAGAACAGGTGGTAACATTTAGTCACAATAAGGGGAACATCTAAATCCCTTCTGTTGGTGTAGTTTTTAAGGCTTTTAACTATCGTGATTTTTATTCCAACAGACAAATCTGACTAGAATTATCACTACTCCCATGGCTGCTACTGTACCTGAATGCACAGCATGAGTTGCATAAGCAAAACCCTAACAAGACAAATTTTTTTCTAATTTCTCAACTCTTACCAAAACAACATGACATATGTTATCAAAACACCAAACAAAAGACAAAACAATGTATTCACTGCAGTTGAAATTGCACAGCTATGTATAATTGTTGTTAAATCTATTCCATAAACAGAATCCCCCCCACATGAGCTGTCACCTTACCGTGGTGGGGGGGTTTGTGTGCCCCAATGAGTCTGGGAGCTATGTTGCCCGGGGCTGTAAGCCACTGGTAGGGTAACCCAAGGCAAACAGATCCTAGATGAGGGACCAGACAAAGAACAGCTCATAAGACCCCCCTATGAAGAATAAAATTGTTGGACGACACGCTGCTTTGCCCGGACGTGGGTCACCGGGGCCTCCCCCTGGAGCCAGGCCCGGCAGCGAGCGCCTGGTGGCCGGGTCTGTGCCCATGGGGCTCGATCGGACTTGGAGAAGGCGTTCCACCGTGTCCCTCGGGGACTCTTGTGGGGGGTGCTCCGGGAGTATGGAGTGCCGGACTCCTTGATATGGGCTGTTCGGTCTCTGTATGACCGGTGTCAGAGTTTGGTCCGCATTGCCGGCAGTAAGTCGGACATGTTTCCTGTGAGGGTTGGACTCTGTCAGGGCTGCCCTTTGTCACCAATTCTGTTCATAATTTTTATGGACAGAATTTCTAGGCGCAGCCAGGGCGTTGAGGGGGTCCGGTTTGGCGACCTCAGAATCGGGTCTCTGCTTTTTGCGAACGATGTGGTCCTGTTGGCGTCGTCGGGCCATGACCTTCAGCTCTCACTGGAGCGGTTCGCAGCCGAGTGTGAAGCGGCTGGGATGAGAATCAGCACCTCCAAATCTGAGACCATGGTCTTCGGCCGGAAAAGGGTGGAATGCCCTCTCCGGGTCGGGAATGAGATCCTTCCCCAAGTGGAGGAGTTCAAGTATCTCGGGGTCTTGTTCACGAGTGAGGGACGAATGGAGCAGGAGATTGACAGACGGATCGGTGCGGCGTCTGCAGTGATGCGGGCTCTGCACCGGCCCGTCGTGGTGAAGAAGGAGCTGAGCCAGAAGGCGAAGCTCTCGATTTACCGGTCAATCTATGTTCCTACCCTCACCTATGGTCACGAGCTGTGGGTAGTGACCAAAAGAACGAGATCGCGAATACAAGCGGCTGAAATGAGTTTCCTCCGCAGGGTGTCTGGGCTCTCCCTTAGAGATAGGGTGAGAAGCTCGGTCATCCGGGAGGGGCTCGGAGTAGAACCGCTGCTCCTCCGCATCGAGAGGAGTCAGATGAGGTGGCTCGGGCATCTGGTTCGGATGCCTCCTGGGGCATCTGGTTCGGATGCCTCCTGGGGCATCTGGTTCGGATGCCTCCTGGGGCATCTGGTTAGGATGCCTCCTGGGGCATCTGGTTAGGATGCCTCCTGGGGCATCTGGTTAGGATGCCTCCTGGGGCATCTGGTTAGGATGCCTCCTGGACGCCTCCCCGGTGAGGTGTTCCGGGCCCGTCCCACTGGGAGGAGGCCCTGGGGAAGACCCAGGACACGTTGGAGAGACTATGTTTCTCGGCTGGCCTGGGAACGCCTCGGGGTCCCCCCAGAAGAGCTGGAGGAAGTGGCCGGGGACAGGGACGTCTGGGTTTCTCTGCTCAAGCTGCTGCCCCCGCGACCCGATCCCCGGACAAGCGGAAGGTAATGGATGGATGGATGAGAATTTCTGTAAAAATCACTACTAATGAATTGCTTGTAGATATTAAGTACTTAAAATGTATATTTGTAAAATATGTTAAGTTATGTGTTTTATGTTAAGTATGTTATGTTGGTCAAGAGCCCTTTGCATACGTTTTTAATATGGTGAATTGCTCTGGAACTTCATATTGCCACAGTAAGTCAGTGGGGTCACATGGCACTGAAAGAATCGGATTATTGGCTAAATTACAATAAGACTAGGTTATTACGTTCATGTATACACCTTAATCGGACAAGAAATTGGATCGGATCGGATTACTGGCGATCGGATTAAGACCCCGAGATAACTAGGTTGAAAGTCAAATTAAACTTGCTTGTAGACGGTGAAACACGTGATGAATTAAACTTTGCGTTCTGCGCATGCTCGAGATGTTTTTCCGGGGTCGTAAACCGGAAGTCGGAAGAGACGATATTACTGTTGTCGCCGCCGTCGGAAAGAAACAAACAACGCGATGGACAATGTGCTGTTGTGCATCGAGTTTGTGCAACAAGCAGCTCATCACAGACCAAATGTAGAGGGACGTAGCTTCATCTTGCTCTGCGTTTGCCATTTTCTCGAATGACTGACTTTGTTGTTGTTGTTGATGTGTGATGGTGAAGCGGTCAACTGGAAGTGGCTCTATTAGCAATAGTTGAAAAGGGTACAGCGCCACCTATCGTATCAGAGTATGACATGCTTTGTGCCTATGATTCGATTCATTCATTCATTGTATTAAAGACCAGCCTTGCTGGTTTTCACTTTTCACTCTTTATTTTCATTAATTCAGCTTTAATTTTGACATCCCTTTCTTTGCTACTACTTTGTAACACATTACAAGTTAAGCTTTAGCATTAAAAGGACTTAAGGTTATGAATTAAAAGTAATTGGTTAAGGTTTAGCATTTAAGTTACTGCGTGAGGTCAGGGAAGTATGGTTAAGTGTTAGAATAAACAATGTGTTTTATGACTAGTTTGGAGGACCCTACATGTCAAAAATGGTACTTCAGTGGTACTCTGTGTAATGAAAACCAGCATACTGGGCTCCTGATCAAATGGCAATATGTGATGACTTGGGAGTGTCCTTAGCAGAGACTCAAACACATCATATATTATCTTCATAAGACAGCTCTCCTCCTTCTTTAGTACAAACATTCCAGAAAGAGCCAAATGACAGAGACAATTATTTACTGCAGTCATACATTGGGTACCATTTTCATGTAACAGATCCACATTGATTCAATAAGATCAACTTTGTGTTGCAAACAGGGAAGAAAGATTAATGAAAATAATATAAAGTAACACAAAACAACACCAGATAGTCAATAAACACTCGATTTAGGTTAGATGTTACTGTGGGAACCTAGCAGGATACTCTTTATCTTTGCAACTAGTGTTGTTTTTACTTACAACAACGACTACTTATGTTCCTTATCTCTTAGTATGTGATACTAATAAAATGTATGATAAAATACAAAAAATAAATGGGATGCAGGGTCCTGCACTATTTCACTCTTGTCCTGGGTATGCCTCTAATGCTGTCTTCTAGTGATTTCTAAATGTGTTATAGGGGTGTGTTAAAAGGTGATAGTCACTATAACTGTCTCTGCTTGTTGCTGCTAATGGTATAGTATTATTTTAACCGCAGGACAAGGCTACGCTGCTGTAGTGGCTAATCTATGATTTACCTCACTTTATCTCAAATGTCACAATGCTGATCCACATTATTTCAGCTAAGTAGTCAAAACTATCTAAAATATGTAAAAAAGCACGACTATGTATCTATGTACCTATCTATCTATCTATTTATCTGTCCATAGCTAGAAACTAAGCTGTCAGCGCCAGGGACGTTACTAGACAAAATTATACTGCAGCACAGGGCTCCAGTAGTCAGATCATATTTTTCTATTATAAAGACGTTTAATGAAATGTTAAATGCAATATTTTCCAGGAATTTCCCTTGCTAAATCCAATAATACAGCTACAGCCAAACATCTGCTGTATGGGGGAAATTTTAGGTCAAAAATTTTTATATAAATATGAACGAATTTATAAATGTATATATAATTAATATAAATATAAAAATGTGACACAAATAAATGTATATATGTATATAAATATACATTACATTTGTAAATATATTTTCGAGATTGAATGCCGAGACTATGTTTCTCGGCTGGCCTAGGAACGCCTCAGGGTCCCCCCAGAAGAGCTGGAGGAAGTGGCCGGGGACAGGGACGTCTGGGTTTCTCTGCTTAGGCTGCTGCCCCCGCGACCCGATCCCCGGACAAGCGGCAGATAATGGATGGATGGATGGATGCTTGACTTTGTGTGTGCAGTCTGCATTTGTGGATCCATTTTTTGCTCTCGTGTCCATGGCGTAATTTTGACACACTCCTACTGTGCTGCAAGATAAACAAACAAATGCATGCCGATTTGAATGTGAACAGCGGCACAGCCCTCTATTCATGGAGCATCCACCAGATGGCAGTGTGCAAGGTACAGGGCAATGGCAGTGCCTAGCAGTCCAAGACAGAGGCTTTGGACGATCAATATGGAGTCGACAAGTGGAACAACTGGATGGATATGACTAGTAGTTTAATCATTTATAACTTTTCCTAAATCCCTTTGGCTAGGCAGAATGAAAGGTAAAATGTATTAAACTTATTAGTCCAGGGTATTCTTCATTAAGACTGGTGTGGAGCTAGCATTGACGTAGATAGAATCAGTGGGAGAAAGCATTCCGACAACAGAATAGCTATTGATGCTAGCGGAGCTGCTATGACTAGCGTCATTGATCATCATTTTCTGAACATTTAGATAACAAATATAACACAATGAACATCAGCTGCACTATGTTATAAGCTGCAGGTTTCAAAGCATGAGAAAAAAAAAAAAATCGCAGGTTATAGTATACATTACATTACTTTTTACCTTTCACTCTCAAGGCACTTCAAAGATACAATCCAATTCACGCCAATTTGAATCCATCCATCCATCCATTATCTGCCGCTTGTCCGGGGATCGGGTCGTGGAGGCAGCAGCTTGAGCAGAGAAACCCAGACGTCCCTGTCCCCGGCCACTTCCTCCAGCTCTTCTGGGGGGACCCCCAATTTGAATCCAAATCATTGTTATACAATCACAATCCAATTAATTCAATTCCAAATTAGTCCAATCCATACATTGAAAGCCTTTTTTTTTGTGGCCCAGCTAAGGAAACAAACAGATTGCACCGAAACTTATCTTCCATCCAATTTTCCATCTTGAGCATGCACGAGGCAATCGAGATTATGTCTGAAGTACACTGATGCCCTTTGTCTGTGTTGTGATATCTGCACTATAGAGGGTGTTTTCTTAAGCTGCTGTTGAAGAAGTGCTTCATGTTTGTAGTGCTCGTTGGATGATTATTTAATTATTACTGTCAGGAAATGCAGCACTCATTGAATCTTTGCCTCCTTTGTCTAAATGTTTTATCAGCCACTTGACGCTAAATGTTACAGTGATACTGCACGGCTTCTCATTTGCCTCCCGAAGCCTCTCAACTGTTCTGAAACCACTGCAGTGTAGCCTCTCTTGGCTTGCTGTTTAAACGTACAGTGTAATGTGAAGGAGATTACATAAGGGGCGTGAGACAAGTTTGTTAGTGAGTTTGCCAGCTGTATACCCAATAAACACCCAAAGTTTGGGTAAAGATATTTTGTAAATGCTTGCGAGAAGATCCCTCTTCTACTGTCAGCGTTACCAGTGGTACATGTGCTTTGTACGATTTATCTTTTGTTCCCATCATGCAACAGCGATTAAATACTGGAAATTAAATGAGTCAAGATTTGTTTTTAGAAATTCAACTCTGCCTCATAGAGGAGGCTCGCTATGGACTGTTGAATAAAACAACTTAATTGCTATTATAATGTGCATGCCATTCATTTCAGAGGTGAGCATGTTTACTTGTTGCCGTCACTCGCACTCTCTCTCTCTCAGCCCCCTCATGTCAGCCAGGTTCACATCATCCTTGTTAAGCGTTTGTCTCCAGTCTTACTCACAGATGATTATTCATTTAGCGACTTTAGACAGCTCCCATCAGCCACAAGGACTCTGTTCATCCACCAAGGGACAAATCAACGCACCTTTTTTTTCTCTTCCTTCTTCTCAGTTCTTTCTCCACTTCCCATCTCTCTCTCCAGGGCTATTACACTGAGTGTTATGTTTACTATAACCCGAATGCTTGTTAATTATAAATCACTTGTTCCTCTTACATTCTATTAATGGGTACCTCCTCTCCCGCTCTATGTTAGAGGCAAATAAATTCAGGTACAACTTCATTAGGTGGAACTCTCAGAACAGATCTTGACACATGCTGCAGAGGCAATAAAACAAGGGAACTGCTGGAGGTGGAGGGTTTCAACAACTGTAATCAGTGTTTGACAGTAGTCTCCGGTGTAATCTGTAGAGCGCCCTGCCCACTGCTGCTGCTACCTCCAGGGCCAACGATAAGGATCAATGTCAGACAAAGGAGGGTGTTACGTTGTTGCATTTTCTACAATTACATGAAGACAAAACTGAGATCATTCTGTTTGGGAGCAAAGAGAAGAGGGTCAGCGTTGGTAAATATCTTGAGACTCGGGTTCTTAAGTTCTTAAGTTGGTAACCTCGGAGTGTTGATAGACTCAGATCTGACTTTCAGCAGCCACATCAAAGCTGTCACCAAGGCAGCTTTTTACCACCTCAGAAACATCAACAGAATTAAAGGTTTCCTCTCCCAACCAGACCAGGAGAAACTCATCCATTTATTCATCTCCACTAGACTCCATCACTGTAATGCTCTTTTAACTGGACTTCCCAAAAAGAGCATTAAACATCTGCAGCTCATCCAGAACGCTGCTGCTGGAGTTTTAACCCGGACTAAGAGATCTGAACACATCACAGCAGCTTTAAGATCTTTACTCTGGCTTCCAGTCAGTCACAGAATAGATTTTAAAAGCCAGCTGATGGTTTACAATCTGTGATCTGTTCAGAGAATATAAAGCCAGCAGAGCTCTTAGATCCAAGGACTCAGGTCAGCTGGTCCAGTCCAGAGTCCAGACTAAACATGGAGAAGCAGCATTTAGCTGTTATGCTGCTAACAAGTGGAACAAACTGCCAGTGGAGATTAAACTTTCACCAAATGGAGACATTTTTAAATCCAGGTTAAAGACATTTCTGTTCTCATGTGTCTATGCATGAAATCTGCACGATATCTTTGAACTTATCTGGACTGTTGCTTGTTTTTAATCATTTTAATTATTTTATTTGTTTCTCTTTATATTCTTTTATGTATTTTAATGATTCTTCCACTCCCTGCTGCAATGCTTTTATTTTACATAAAGCACTTTGAATTGTTTTGTACATAAAATGTGCTACAAATAAATTTGACTTTGACATTACATAAGTCCTTGTCAATAAAATACATAATATTAAAGGCTTCATCAGTCGCTTAAAGTGACAGCATTCAGTCATTGGTTACTTTATAAGTGATGTTTTTCAGGCTTTATTCAGGAATGCCTGTAAAAGTGCCAGACTATTCGACATTTCTGTGAGTTTTGACAGTAAATCAACTTAGATATATTAATTAAGACCTTATAGAGTCAAAGTTTTCACACAACATGTTACACTGCCATAACAATTAATATTAGTGTGCTGTCCTCAATGCGTTTGAGTAGCATCATTTAACAGGAAGATAAATGCCTCACTCTCATCAGACTCTGGATTGTAGGTTTATTGACAAAAGTAAGGGTGAAACTGAAAGAAACCATACAGCATCATAAAAATGTAGTAAGTGAAATCTGTACTAGAATATAAACACAACATAAATAAAGTTAAATTACCTTCAGCTCTAACAAATAAAGAATTTAAGTGTGCATAACACACTCACGCTGAGATGCTTTAACCCCAGCTAACAATTTACTAAAAGAGGATACAATTACACAAACTAAATCATTTCTGCATTGGCACATCAATAACAACAATAAAGGACATCAAATGCAACATAAAAATACTTACCAACAATGCAACGAACGGCGCAAGTTGTACGCAGGAATTGTTCGTCCAAAAAACATGCTGCACGAGAGCCAAAACAGTTTTTAACCACATGAGAGACGAAATGGGATCCCTGATTCAACTTAATTAGAGTTGACAGGTGACCTCTAGTTGACCCGGTATGTTACACAGTGTGTGGGGGGTGGTTATGGGATGTATTAAGGGAGGTTCTAAGTTAGTAGGGTAAAATGTATTTATTGAGTGTATAAATGAAAGAATGTTTAATGACAGAATAGGGAAAGTTAAAGTTTTAGGAACGAAGCTGACAACATTTTAAGTCTCCTATGAGTCGGGGCTAGGGGTGCCGGAAAAATCCTTTTTTTGGCAGCTTCGCAGATCCTCTCCCTGTAGGGCAAATAGAATAAAATAATTAGGTGTGGGGCGAGGTGATGTATAACCCGTGACTTTGAGAACCAATGAGATGACAGAAGGTTGGGGTTTTGGTAATGGATAAAACCCTGAAGGAGTATGTGGAGAGTAGGGATGGGAATCGAAAACCGGTTCTTGTTGAGAACCGGTTCCCAGTGGTTCAATTCCTTGGAATCGTTTGGCGATTTTGCAAACGATTCCCTTATCGATTCCAGTGGGCGCGAATGACGTCACCACGCAACGTGGCGTGGAGAGGCCAGTGCAGCCAGCAGTCAACAGTAAACATGGCGCCCAAGCGGAACAAACGCTCGAGAGTTTGGTTACACATTCCTAAAAAAGACGACAACAGGGCAACTTGCAAAGTGAATATTTCACCAAAGGGAGGAAATACTACCAACATGCAATAACTATGAATGAATGATTAACGTCTGTGAATCTGAACCCAGCAACGTTAGCAACGTTAGCAACGTTAGCAACGTTAGCATGTCCTCGGCTAACATTGCAGGTAACTAACTAACTAACAAACACTGCCTATCATGTTAGCGCCTCATTGTAAAAGCTGCTGTTAGTAACGGTTAAGGTTAAATGAATGCCTTCTCAGGCATTACATTTAGATGAAATCATGAGAGACAGAGCCTGACTGGCTCAGAGCCAGAGGCTGGTGGTGCTACCCCCAGTTCACCTCTACCTCCAGCTTCTCCTTTCACCAGAGCAGGAAGAGTTAAATTACCCAGGCCAGGATAGACCAATGTGGACCTCACCGTTGTTGGGTTTGTAAGGTCATGACTCGTGTTTCTAAACTAAACAAACTAAACAAAGTTGATGCTAATCGACTGGTTTGTTGTCCTTTTTCTCCAAAATGGAATTGGAATCGTAAAAATCTTATCAATTCCCATCCTAGTAGAGAGCGACATCAGTGTGAAGATAGCTGATTCACGATGATGAGGACAAGAAGCAGAGTGAAAGAAGAAGAAGAGAAATCTTCGCAGACGGCGGAGAGGGTATTTACTTGGCGCTCTCTCATTTGTGAGACTCCGGTAACGACATATCAAGATCCTTCACTGATACCAAATGCTCCAAAGAGGAGTATGGTGTTTCTGTGCAGAACACAGCAGCCCCCACTAGAATCTCTACAGGAAGAATGGTCACTGGAACCCTATGGAGTGCGTGGAAGATGGGGGTATGTGTTCAAGTATGAAACAGGCGACCTCTTTCTGTATCAGCTCGACGAGGAAGTTGAGAAGCTGGGGCCTCTGACCAGTGTGGGTATGCTAACCTCCAACGACTGGGGAGTGTTGAAGCTAGCGACCCCCCCCCCCCCCCCCCCCTACCCCTCCCCGTCGTCCTGGAGGATTGGATCCAACTGGGGAAGTGGCAACAGTGAAGGAAGAACCCATAGATATGTATAGAATGGCTAGATGTGTTACGTCTGAGTTTAGAACGTCCGCACAAGTCGGCCATCTTACCACAGGGTGAGATGTCCGGGAGACAGTCAAACCTGAGGTAACCATAGTTACGCTAAGTGATCTGCTCTGACGCTATTACTCTTATCTCACAGAAATCTCCACGATTTTACACTATTTTACATACTAAAAGACCCTGTGCGATATTTTATTTATTCGGTCATCTGTGCAATCATTTACGTCACTACTGTGCAACATCTTATCTATTTATGGTCAGACTATGTGCATACAATGTGTAATTAACACAAGTGTAGTGCAATATGGGCAATAACTCAACCATAGTGCTATAACTTATTTTATTTAACTCTCTTTACTTTGTATATCTTGTGTAGCCTATATTCTTTTTCACACTTTGTTTTAGATTATTCTATATTAATTAGATTTTAATTATATATTATAATAATTATTCTATATTATACTGTATTTTAGATTTATAGAGATCCTATGTGTGTGTTTGGAGCTACTGGGGACTTGAATTTCCCTGAGGGAGTCATCCCAAGGGATAAATAAAGTTGAGTCATGGGGCAAATAAACATGAAATATTTACGTTTTTATTTTAAAAAATAAATATGGACTTCGTCTGTAGTGTGATAATTAGCTTACTATTTTGACGTTTATAATAACCTAAATGTTTGAGAATTAAGCAAGTTATGTCTTGAATGTTTGAATATTTCACCATCAACACAATGTTGTTGGCGAGAGAGCTGCCTGTGGTAAGATGGCGGCCATCTGCGGACGTTCGACTCCGTTGACCAGCAACGCGGACGAGACATCTAGCCATTCTATACATATCTATGGAAGAACCAGGAGAAAGCCCGGAACCGTTTGCTAAACACCTGAGATTGGTGACTCCTCCAAATGACATCGAGATAGCCCAAAGAAGGATGGCTTTCAGTACGGTACGGCAATCGAGAACAGCCGTCGCTGGTTCTTTCGTGCAAGCTACTGGAAATCTAATGATGAGACAGACGGGGATCTTTTTGTTCTTGAGTGTTTTAACTCTAACTGTGGTGTGTTTAGAACGCTGCTAGCAATACCTCACGCAGCATGCCTGGAGAAGATGAATGAAATAGCGGACCGGATTTCCTTGCTATTCCGCTGCTGCCAAATTCTGAAATTCTGGCAGTCAAGAAAACACTGGCTGTATAGACATACCACCAACCAGGTACTACCTCCTCCTCATCCTCCACCCCCAGACATTAACTTTCATACAAAAAAAAACAAACTAACACGAATGAAATACACTTCAATTGGATACTTTTTCATTTATTTTCCCAAGCCACACGGAGCCGCAGCATAAAGATGAAAGAGCTGCGGGTTGCCGACCCCTGCTCTAGATGTCCTCTTTATTTTTCCTTGTCCTCTAGTTCTACAGTGAGGAACCTTGGAGTTATTTTTGACCAGAATTGATCATTTAACGCATATTTAAAACAGATTTCTAGGACTACCTTCTTTAACCTTCGTTCCAGTTTTAGCTTTTCTTCATTGGCTCCCTGTTAAATTCAGAATAGAATTTAAAATTCTTCTCCACACATATAAAGCTCTTAATGACGAAGGTCCATCATATCTTAAAGATTTCATTGTTAGATATTTTCCTAACAGAACACTTCGCTCTCAGACTGCAGGTTTACTTGAGGTTCCCAGAGTTTCTAAAAGTAGAATGGGAGGCAGAGCCTTCAGTTATCAGGCCCCTCTCTTGTGGAACCAGCTGCTTGTATATGTCCGGGAAGCAGACACCCTCTGGTAAAACACCAGAGGGGGACTGGAGATATTCAAATCTGGCATTGAAATAGTTGCCACCAGAATATTGGAAACCCTGCATGTCTGAAAGAGGCTACAATTTACAATGACATGATTTGAATTTAACTCATGAAACCATTTTTACAAGACACAGGTGAAACATTATCAATCCCCTAAAGCAACTCATTAATGATAGTAAAGAAATGATTCTATGTGTCTTTTAGAAAGGGTAACTATGGCACAATAATAAGTGATTTCAAATTAATCTAGTTGTTTCCTTCATAGTACTGTTGATCAATTATTATTTATAGTGAGGTGGATCCCCTTGAGTGACCACCACCATACACAATTATTGAAGCCTTATTGTGAATAATTTCAGGATTTAAAAAAGTTTAATAAAAATCTTTCTGCTTTTTATCCGTTTATCTTTTTTAGATTTTTGTGATTTCAATACAATAGGGCTGATTATGGCATTGCTATGGATAACTCCTGGCTGTTTTCTACTGCCTTTATTTTGATTAGTTAAAAAAGCAGAACAAATATCGCCGATATGATATCGCCAAGTGAAAGGCTACAATTTGTTAAGCATGTTGCATACATAAATGCAAATAATCAGATACACACAATAGCACAAAGAGAATGAAGTGGTATGAGATGTAGCTACTGAGACTGTGCTCGTGAACCTGAAATGACTGGATACAGTAATACACCAGAGAGCTCTATTAAAGATAACTGGATGAATTTCATATTAATGTATGCTCTGTCATTTAGTATTGCACACGGGCTTAACCTCTGCATAGTTCTGCATTTCATCCCCTGCCAAGTCCTGCAATAATACACTTCACAGTGATCATAATGATTGGGATACTGTAATGCAGAGCAGACATGATGTACTAGAGTAAAAAAAAAAAAAAAAAAAAAAAGGAAAGAAAAATCTCCCTTACTAGTTTATATTCTGCATTCTTTTGCATTCATGTTTAACTTAGCTATAGGATGATATTTTGAGTTCATTGAATTTACCATTATGGGTTAGGGTTATTATATTTCTGCAGTGCATGGGTAATTCTGTGTTTTGTAACATTTATCAGTTATGGCTATTAGTGACATTTTATAAGTGGGCTGCTAAACTGCTAACTATTTAATCATGTTATTACCATGCATTCAGCTTTAATCAAAAGTGTGCTGTACTACCATCTTTACAACCAAAAGTAAAATAAACCAAAAGGCTAAATATTTTTTTATGTACTCAAGTTTAAGATATTATTGGTTTAGTGTTGCACTGCGGTCATAATCTGTTTAGTGGTTTTATTTTCCAAATTGTGCCTGTCTCTTTTCTCTAAAATGGTCCTTTTGTCCACCAAAGATGAAATGTAGATGAAATATAAATTAAAAAAACATGTTATTTATTATAAGATATCTACTTATTTTTAATGTAGTTACAGATTTTGCAGAATGAATGCTTACGAAAAAAAATTTACATTTAATTAAACTGTTATCGAACTGAGAAGTTGAAGCTGAATTTGAAAAAAATAACTCAATCTTTATCTTTCTGATGTCAAAATATTAAAAGCTGGTTAATATTTGTACTAAAATCTACCTTTAATGAAAATATAGTCTACTAGGCATCAAATGAGAAAACTATTAAAAAGCTCATGCATATGCAGTTTTACATCATCTAAACTGGGGATGAAAAAACATTTGTTCCTTAAATGGGGATTACATTTTGTGCTAAATAAAGGTAAGATTATAACATGAACTGTTTTGTAAGAAAGGTGTTTCTGTGATCATGGCTTGTTTATCAGGGTTAACTGCTCAGGCTGTAGAGTGAACAAACATTTCCCATTTAGTGCAGAATTTCAACGCACCACCACCCGTCATACTGTCTCCAGTACTCTGGGAAGTCAGCAGCTACTCTCTAAATTGGCAGGGGGCAAAAGAGGCCACAACAGTAATGGGAAGACCCTTTTCAAAAAAGCTCCTTCACATTTTTTTTCTCACACCGTCCTGCTTTCTCCTTATGTTTCGCTCATCAGAGAGAAATCTCTTTCAACTAGCCGAGGAGGTTTAGGACAACTATGGAGTCTGACATAATTATCAGCAGCTCGGCTTTAATCACACTCTCCTCTGACTTCTTAGCGCACACTTTCTGACACCAAACACAGATGTTTCCTTGCCTGAAACAGGCCGATTTAGCTTCCTAATACCACTCAAAAAGGGAGTCATGACAGACAGCTGCAACAGAGATGGACAGAGAAAAGGTGGTACAAAGTGAGAGTGATGGAAAGGGTAAATGTAATTATGCACCATAATTTGGCTTTGTTGTTTTTTTCTACTTTTATTTTTTGTTTTGGATCATTTGTCAAATGGTTGCATGAGAAAAAACAGTGAGCTAAGATGTATGAGACAGTTTCAAGGTGGCAAATCTTCAATTAACCCCAGTTATTTGCATAGGATATACAGTGCATCCAGAAAGTATTATTCACAGCGCTCCACTTTTTCCACAATATCCTTTGTCACAGCCTCATTCCCAAATAGATTCAATTAATCTTTTACCTCAAAATTCTACACATAGTACCCCATAAGGACAAAGTGAAACAAGTTTGTTTGAAACCTTTGCAAATTTAAACAAGAATCCAGTGGTCACTTTGAGCTCCAGCATTGCTCTGTGGTGAGAGGAGAACCTTTCAGAAGAACCACCATTTCTGCAGCACTGAGATGGAAGCCACTCCTTACTAAAGGGACATGACAGCCTGCCTGGAGTTTGACAAAAGGCACCTGGAAAAACTCTCAAGCCATGAGAAATCAAATTCTCTGGTCTGATGAAACAAAGATTGAATTCTTTGGCCTGAATGCCAAGCGTTATGTCTGGAGGAAACCAGGCACTGGTCATCACCCGGCTTATTCCACCAGCATCATGCTGGTGTGATGCTACATGTGTTATCAAGTTTTATTATTTTTATTTTCAAATGTAATTGAGCTGCTAAGTGAAGGCACTGAAATAATTTCATTTATACTTTTGTCTGCGGAATAAAGGTTCAAACAAATAATCATAAATTCCACTTTTTGTTGCATTTCATAAACGGGAAACTTTTTTGCAAGTGGGATTTGCACATTTAATTCAAGTCAGTTCAATTATATGTATATGTGCCAAATCACAACAAGTGTCATCACAATTCAAAGATACAAATTCAAGCCAATTACGATCCAATTCTTTGTAATACAATCCCAATCAAATCAAATCCACGTTAAATAAATTCCAAAGGAGTCCAATTCATACAGAGCCAAATAAAAAAAGAAAGTTTCCTCCTTAAGGAAACAAACCGATTGCATCAGAGCTACTCCTCAATCCAATCCGCCACTCTGAGCATGCATGAGGCGATGGTGGAAAGAAAAGATTTTAACAGAAAGAAACCTTTGGCAGAAGCAGACAAAGGAAGAGCAGCCATCTGTATCGACCAGCAGGGGACAAGAAATGGTTTTCCATGTCCAGAGTTTAAATTCAAAGTTTTTCAATATGATAACTTGGAATGTTGTAGGCTTTTTGAAATCAAGGATATTTCTCATATTTCCTGCTGTCAATTTCACTGTTACTTTTTTACTATTACAATTGAGTTCTTAGTGTCTTAGGGATACAAGATATTTAGCTTATCACAAAATTAGGAAATGTGTCTCACCTTGAGACTATTTAGAGGATAATCTACTCTTGAGGTATTGTGTATTCCAATTTTAATTGCTTCCCAGAGTCTGTCCAGACTTATGTTTGACTAATTGAAGTGTCTGTTGGTTTTTAAAGGATTAAAAAGATTGAGAAAATCACATCAGCTGATATGGGAGAACTTTAACTGCTGTTGTCAGCAACATTTACAATTGCTGCGTTAGGCAGCAATGCCTAGCAGGCATACCAACAGCCTGTATCTTCAAAACTGGAAAAAAAATAAGTCAAAAGACTGATCAACTTGTTTGAAAAAAAAATGGGAACATGTGTCCAAACTTTTGCCTAGTAATTTGTATAGGTATAAGAAGGATAAAAGATCAACAGGATCTAATAAATGATGATGACACTTGAAAACTAGCAACCACATGAGGATAAAGTAAGTTATTCATAGCAATGTTCACTGCTGGTCAGGAACTCAGTGAGAACATTTACGAAAAAGACAATGCATGCCATGAAAACCAAAAAATTAAGATGTGCTTTTTGACAAAGTGACAAAGGGGCAGAGATTGTTTTTCCATCCAAACTAAGAAGCAGCAGTGACCACTCTGCCAGCCAATGCCACATCAGTTTGAGGAGGTCAAGTCAGCCCCTGGCAGGCTCTGTCTGGCTTGGTCTCACCACAGGAGGAGCCCCAGTCTGGGGCCAAGTCTCCAGGCCCACAATCTTTTCTCGCAGCCGAGCGATTTCACTTACTTCTCGCTGGGGCAAGTCAGGAAGCTGCTGGGGCATGGGGCTTGGAGCGCCAATGCTGCACCCTTCAAGCCCTTGGGAAGTGGGGGAAGTGACCTTGACCAGCTCTGTCAACTAGCCAACCAGTTCATATGAAAAGAGGGGTGACAGAGGCTGCAAATAGAGGGGAGAAGGAGCAGGCAAGGAAAGGAGATGGATGACAAGGGGTTAAGTGTGAGCTATCTGGGGAAGGGTTTGTCCGGCAGCTTTATGGTATGAAGCAGCTTTTCTGAGTGGGAGTGAGGCTGGTTTTTCTCATAGAAATCAAAGCTTCTAACATGTTATTTAAAACTATGAAAAGACAAACATATCTTCAAAAGTACAGAGACCGTAACGGGATGCTGAAGAAAGAAAATTCAATACACAAGCATTGATCAGGTTACTATTTTCATTCATTAACAACTACGACCATCTGCCCAAGCCAATTGGTGTCTGTGGACCTATACAAAGTGTATCGAAAATACATTGCATGTCAGGAAAGATGACGTCTTTTTAATTCTACAAGAACTTCACCCAAGAGGTGTTGAACTCAGAAAAAACAGACATCTCCATCACAGCATCTACTTTGCTAAGGGGACAAATTATATTTGGCATTTGGATTCCTACGACAAACTTTTGGCATTTGTATCAACGGCTGCATTGACAGGTTTTCATGGAAAATCATCTGGATGAATGCATTTACAGCAAGTAGTGACCCCAAAACTGTTGGAGGCTATTACATGGATGCAGTTGAGAGATTAAGTGGCTGTCCGATAGGGGTGTGCAAAATAATCGTCATGACGATGCATCGCGATTCTAATTTTCGCGATCTACTGCATCGATTCTGGACGCCAAGTATCGATTATTTAATTAAATTTTTTTTTTTTTTTAATGCCTTTAATGATAGGACACATGCAATTGATGCATTTCGCTGCAAGGGATGTTTGCAATATATGTATATATTTTTTATAGTTTTATAAATCCTATGCACTTTTTGTGATGAGTGTGTCCAGTAATAGTAATATTTGTGTCCAGTAATATTTGTTTTAATGGCAATACCTCCAAAAGTTGTTTCAATAAATACAGTTATGAATTGATTTGCTTTGAGTTATGTATCAATTGAAGACACTATCCAGATCATACACAGCCAGTCAGCCACTGGTAATGGCTGTATTTTTTTTTAAGTATGTTCAGTGAAAATATCGCAATGCATCGCGATGCATCGCAATAATTCAAGTATCGTGATGCATCGTGATAGAATCGCATCGTGGCATGTGAATTGTGATTCGAATCGAATCGTGACTTCTTTGCCAATACCCACCCCTACTGTCCGAGGGTTGTCAGAGGTGACCAGGGCACCGAGAGCGTCAGAGTTAGGGTCCGTTTATACTAATCTGTTTCTATATCGTTTCTATCGCGGATGCACTGTCCATTAACATTAAAATACTGGAATACGACTTCATAGGTGGAAGGATTCAAATACGCCGGAGCCCACGTAAGCATTCACATACGATGCTGATTTTAGCAGTTGTAAACGGTGAGAAACAGGGATCCGCAGTGCTGAGCTCTATACTGCAGACGTACTCCTCCCTGATTCACTAGGCTGGTATCGTTGGTCATGTGACTTGAGTGCTGGGAAACTAAAAACCAACAGGCGTGCTTCACTTCAGTTACACACTTCCTTTCTATTCGTGTCATCGAGAAGAATATGGAAATCATGGACAACCACGATCACCATGGGAGTCTGCTCCATGTCCTACTGCTGGTAGTACGCTGTGCACAACAATACGTGGCAAGGAGGCGCCAGATTCAACAAGCTTTTATGATGAGAACCCAGCCACTGCAGCAACGCAAGCCGTACATGGAGCGCCGCTTTTGGGTTAGACCGGGAAGAAGCAGCGCATGGCGGGACAATTTCGTGGACCAAGTTGTTGTCGCCGAAGAATAAATAATAAAGAATAAATAATAAAGCAAGGGCGATCATGTGATGTGATGGCTGATTAGTCATGTGACTAGCGAATCAGCCGATCCCCGTTTGTGTGTAAATGGTTTGCAAGACGCCGACACGAAGAAATGGTGAAATGAATTAATGTAAACAGAGCCTTAGAGACTTTCAGCGTTTTCTGGGTCGGAATACACACAATGGCTCTGCTATCGATGGCTACATTGAAGGGGAAAGCACATCAAATCAAAGAAGAGAAAGCTGGTTGGTTTCCTCAGGAAGCAATCAATGGAGTTCTACATACCTCTATTTGTTGATCTAAAATACGATGGTTTGTTCGATGGTGAGTATTTGGACAGAAGTCTGATTGAGTTTTGCTTCATGGGTATCATCCAGGAAAACTATGAATATGTTAGTATATGTCCTCATTTCCACTTTACATATTCTCACAATATGTTACATATCTCCAAAAGTTTGGAGTTGCTTTACACATGGCCCTGTTGATGTTTGAAAACAATCTGAGAGAAACAAATAGGACTATCATTTTGTTGAGGCTGTTTTTATAAATCCATATTTTCATAAAAGAGCTTGAAATGATAATGGTCCATTCTAAACAGGCCTATCTATTGTAAATTCAACAGGAAATGCAAAACCAACTGCTAATAGGTTTCTAGCCTTTTTTTAAATTATTATAGACTAATATACTTATTATAGTTTTTTTTTTTATTCCAATGCCTCTCAGAACTTAAAACCCTTTTAAGGATGACTTACTGTACTGCTGACATTAGTTGACTTATTTTTTTAGAAATAATTGTTTTGCCAAGACGAGTTGGACGAGACCATCTGTGTTTGCGCACAGTGCCACCTTGTAGTCTGTTCCCAACGATGCTGTTACTCAGAATGTATGAATCGTGCGTCGAACCAGGGCACCTTGCCACAATGTTGGTTAATTGCATTTGCGCATCACATATGATACATTGATCAAATTAAAATGTTTCCTGTTGACATATACAAATTCATCATGTGATTACGCTTTTATAGCAATGTGTGTGCAGCCGACAGCTCCATTTACATTAGGAAAACCGCCTCTCACTTCAAATTCCGTTTTAATGTTGACCTGTTCAACTGCATTGTGGGAATTTGATATATACCTGGCTGAGATGCGGATAATTCTGTCCCATGCGGCTGGCATGGCTCGGCTCAGGGTAGACTGGCACAGTCCCAATGAGTTGTCCAGCTCCCTCTGGAATTCCCCGGTTGCTATAGGAACCCCAGTGTGCACATCACCTGTGGGCACAGGCAGCGCATGGCTCCTCGCTGTGTTGCGCTCCAACGCCGGCCGCAGTTTTGCGCACAGTTCCAGGAGGATTTCCCTCAAAACGGCTGATGAGCCAGATACCATCATGTGCCAGCAAATCCTCTCTGTCTCTGAACACACGCTCTCTTCGAATTGCACCATTTGCAATGTCTTCTATTACCGCTAAAGCAGCCATTGTTTTAAATGGTATGCATTGCTTCCCTTTCCGCATGCTTCTATATCTACTCGTGTAACTGCAGACACATGGGTGTGTTAATTGTTCATGTGTCTCAGATGTGCACATCACTCAGTCTGAGGACAAATTGTGTTCACATTTATTTATTATAACAGTTTCCCAACATCACCTCCAAGTGTTGCCAAAGAATCAACAGCTGTAGAAAAGTGCGTACGCCAGCCCTGAAGTTGGCGTGAGGCACCGCACATTTCCACGGTCTAACTCTTGATACATCTGATCGTTGACGTGAAAAAGAGCGTACGCCCTTTGTACATGAGGCCCCTGGTGATAATCGCCATTATAAAAGTGGAGCCATCCCATTTCAATCGGCCGACTTTCTTTGGCTTCATTCCTATTGCCAACACCAGGGCCAGCTGTGTTGCGAAAGGAAACAGTTTTTTGTTGTCCCTGAATTTTGTCTTTTACTTGCTGCATGAAAAATTACTTTACTTCTGGTCTTGTGAACAGCACACTTATTTGCTGACTAACTGGCTAATGGTTTAATCGGTCTCTGTAGCTCTCGGTCTCCGTATCTCTCGATATACGTGTCTATTGTTCGATAATAAACAAGTTACCTTTCATTCTGCTTCCTGGTTCTCACTTGGTGTCTTTACCTGGGTCCTCCTTTCTCGCCAACGCCTATAACCGTGACATTAGATGGGACAAAATCGATGCTAGCTGGGCTGCAACCTCAGGTAACAGGGCTATAACTACTCCTAACTGGGTTACAACTACTGCTAACATGGATAAGAGGACTTTAGGGTTCACAAAGTCATGTCAACTACTTAATTAAAGAAAAAACTGTTGTTGCATGATTCTCTCAAAACGCCCAACATCGAGGTCATGTTCAAATGTCGTCCTGAAAGGAGAAGAACTTCAGATTGTACATGAATTTAAATATGTTGGCATAGACTCCACCTTATTGCTTGAAAATCATGTTAAAAACTAAAATCATTCATTTCAACCTACATAATTTCAAACAAATCAGATCATCATTGCCAGAAAATGCAGCAAGAATGTTTCTCTACTCCATGACTTTTTTCTCATATTGAATACTGCTTCCCCAACTTTCACTGGCAAACATGACCAACTTCAAACCAATAGAATCTCTTTTTGAAAAAAAGTCTGAAAAGTATTAGAAAGCCTTTTATCTTCTATCATAGCCTCATACTTTAAAAATACAATATCCTAAGATTTGAAAATTAAAAAAAAATTCAAGCTCACCTGTTCTATTTATAAGATCTTACATGGACTTTCTCACCCTGTTGGGTGAGTTCATCATGTCAAAATATAGTATTAGTGGGAAAGTAACCAGAGCCTATACAAGAGGCAACTGTGTAATACCTTATAGACGTACAACATTCAGTAAACAGGTGTTATCAGTCAAGGGTTTTGACACTTGGAATAACATTCCAGCTGCAACAAGAGCATGTACCACCTGCAGTCCATTAAAACCCATCTCAAACGATGGCTTAAGAGGAACTAGATCTGTGATCATTGATTTTATGTCAATATGTGTCATATTTAATGGTGTAGGTCTTTATATTTATTTGTTCTACCGTGGTTTCTCATTTTTGTTGTGAACTCTCTGTTTTGTTGTACAGTGTCTGATGGTGTGTTGTTTTGCGTATTCGTTGTTTATATTTGTCGTGCAGCCTTATTGCTAAGTAGCCTTATGGCTAATTCTGGCATTATTACATTTATATGTTCATTGATATGCACTGTCCCTTTTTAGATAAATACGTTACAAATTACGAACATTGGAAATTGTAAGTTTTAGTTTTTCAGAGAGAACATGGAGCACAAGTTCTAAATAAATAAAAGAACAATTTAAGAAATATTATTTTTCAAAGAGAACTGACAAATGAGATTTAACCAAAAAAGCTTTCTGATAAGTGCATATCCGTGTATTCCTTAATACTATTTTCAAAATGCATGAGTGCGTTTGTTTGTACACTTTGTGCAGGTCCAGAAAATAATGTGTGTGTGTGTGTGTGTGTGTGTGTGTGTGTGTGTGTGTGTGTGTGTGTGTGTGTGTGTGTGCGTGTGTCAGTGCTTGCACCACTCACCTGGCAGTGGCGGCCAGTTATTGAGCCTTTGAGAGGAGTAGAGGCTGATAAATTCAAACTCTTTGTGTAATTGTCTTTTGCATCTGAATACAAATCCTCCGTGCTGCCTATGATTCATCATATTTATTTTTTTATTTCCTCCGGCAACATTTTTATTAGTCGTGCACTCGGCAGCAAGATTTAATTTCTGCAGCAGGGGACAACAGCTTCAACTTGATGATTATTATTGAGAATGTGATACTACAGAGGTTGAAATAAAATCTATAGTGCATTAAAGTGACAGATTAGGAGGGGCGGAAGGTTCATTTACAAGTGTTAAGACATCAGCGGCTAATGCCCTGCAATGCCAAATAGCAATCTACCCCGGTCCCTGCTCTGCAGGACTGTTTGTGGGGAACAGCAAGAGTTAATATATGTATGTATGTGTGTGTATATATATATATATATATATATATGTGTGTGTGTGTGTGTGTGTATGTGTGTGTGTGTGTGTGCACGCGTGTGTATATGGCTTCAGTGAATTGGTGTTTTTCACACAACAGGGAGCCTCTAGTGGAGAAATTTGAGCATTGCTGGAACATAAGTAGATATTGCCAGACACAGTGCCAGAGAAATGAGATCTTAAAATTACTCAGCAACATGAAACAGAGAAAATGAGCTCCCCTGCTGCCCGAGTACTGTAGTCGACTTCTTCTTAAACATGTTGGAGTAGAATATGAATATGAACTTGTTGGGCTTTTTTTCAATTCAGGTGAGGTTTATAGTCTTTACATCTTAGTAAAAGAACCATATTATCTATAGCCGCTTTCGGACTGTAGGAACCTTTGGCAGTTCTAATAACCTTTTAATCCGCGGGGCCGTTTTCTCCCGTGTTCGGACATACAGGAACTCGGGGCTTTCTCCCTCAGTTCCTATAACTATTTAGCTCCTTCTCCGAGGTCGGGTCTTTTCATGGTTCTATAGAACACATCTGACAGAGGTGTGTGGTGGTCGGTAGCTACGCCCCAGGTCATGCTATCACGGCTGAAATGTTTCCTCATAAGACACAGACACAACCGGCGGGTGTTTAATAAGTTAAACTTACACGTTGTCTCCTTTGTCTGCAGCGCTCTGCTCTCCTTTCTTCCTTCATGAAATGAAAAAGTATAGTCTCCTGACTCTCTCTGTGAGCTCTTCCAGCCTCGATATTAGACGCCTGATGTGATTGTCCATGATTAATATCACCATCATGCAGACCATGAACACGGTGGCCTCCCCGCTCTCCATGTTAGCTTCTTGGTGGTGTTTTTTCTACTCTCCTTACTTTTACCGTTTTGTTTTGTGTTTGAATGTAGCGCTAAACGGCTAACGGCTAACACGTCACTGAAACAGACGGCTGCGCGCGGCGCATCAGTCCCTATCAGGTCCCGACTCATGTGCGAATGCAGACTGGAACAGAAGGACAGTTATCAGAACGAAATTCGAGGAGGGTAGTTCTGATAACTACTTTCTTAGAACGGTCTGTCCGAAAGCGGCTTATTATTTAGTAGAAGCAAATCTTTCAACTGGTATTACAAACAAAAATATGTTCTTCTGCATCAAACAGCTTAGGAGGCCTGTTAGTTATGATATAGTAAGTGTTATAGCTAACTATGCCATTACCATATTCTATTTAGTAAACAAAGGTTCTAATAGAAACACTATACACAGTTAAAAAAAAAACTTATGAAAGATACTTTAAACTCTACATAATTTGCATAACTTACTTAAGTCTAGAAGAGTTGTTTTTTTCCCTTTATGGATTTGAGCATATTTTTACCCATTTTCACTTCCATTCTCTATGCAGCTGTGTTCTTTTCTCTCCAGATGGAATAGATTTTGGTGTCAGAGTTGCTCACAGTGCATCCAAGTTCCACTGATGATGTTTATTGTCACGTAGGTTGTGTTGCAGCGTGGTGCAGGAGGACCCGGATGCAGACATTTAAAATGAAAACGTGACGACACTTACATCATTTTCTGAAAAAAAGGGACAGTGTGATTAGACATAAATTGTCGCTGATTGGTGGTCTGTCCTTTGAAGCGGAAGGACAACACCGCCAGACAAACAGAAACAAATGTGAGAGCTATGCACTTTATATAACATTTTTATGAACTAATTTATTACTGTTATGTAGAATGTGACCCCCTGGCATTGTATTGTACATGAATGTTCTGTGTTTTCAATAAAGTTTGCTTTAAAATAAATACAAATTAAGACAAAAAAGAAAATGAAAAAAAAAAAAAAAAAAAATCGATACTCGTGGCCGAAAAATCAATACTTTATCGAGAAACAAAATATCGATATATATCGCAGTATCGATAAAATTACTCAGCTCTACAGGTGGGTGTGTCTCGATACAGCGAGGGGCAAACTGCTCTGTAGCCCAGAGAAGGCATGCCAGATTTGCACAATATTGCCATGAACGAGGGTCTCCACCTGAACCAGCCCAGGCAGACCAGAAGGTGCCAGAAAATCCCCCTCATGGACCGCCCCATCAGAGTTCCATCATGATGAGGCAACAACTGATTGCACGGCTTTAGTTACAGTCATCGAGCGCCTGCTCATGGCAAGACGTTTTTTTTTAATCCATTTTCATATCAGACCATTTCTTCTTTATTTCGGTGACATTACGAACTACAGGTGACACGGAATTAACAGCACTCGTAAATGCTTCCCATTTCTTTGCTTTAGCAGGTCCCGTAATTCCACTGCTGACACTGCTAAAAATGACAGATTTCAGAGCCCCTAAAGTTGTTCTTTTTTGCGCCTTAATGCCATTCTCATGATTCAACACTCAACACTTCCTGGCACAGGAGAGAGGAAGCACAGGCTTATATGGTATTATTTTGAGCGTGCAGTATGCAAATTTACTAACCTGCAGTAAATGTAGACATTTTTAAATCCAGGTTAAAAACATTTCTGTTCTCATGTGTCTATGCATGAAATCTGCACGATATCTTTTAACTTATCTAGACTGTTGCCTGTTTTTAAATTAATTTAAATTATTTTATTTTATTTGTTTCTCTTTATATTCTTTTATGTATTTTAATGCTTCTTCCACTCCCTGCTGCAATGCTTTTATTTTATGTAAAGCACTTTGAACTGTTCTGTACATGAAATGTGCTACAAATAAATTTGATTTGATTTGATATCCTCGTGCATGTGCACTTAAATACGCACAGGTGACATTCATCATTTACGCAGGTCGTTTACACACTTTTTCTGAAGTTAAGAGCGTTTGTTGAATCTGAAGTGGCGTGTTCGTACGAGACCTTCGTATGAAAAAAGTGAGAGAAATTTAGAAGAAAAATACGAAAATGTTCTTGCATGAGGCCCAATATCTCATATATCCGTCTGAATTTTAAGATGGGTGGTGATGAATGGAAGGCACATCTAAACGACTCCCTAAATGACACAATTAGAACCAGGCAGCCCCAAAAGTGATGCAAGCTTGTTGTTGTCACTTAAGGCACCCATATAAAAGTTTTTTTCTCTATAGAATGAATGTCACATATTCACAATAAGTGAATTACTAGGGGAAGTGACTTGCAAGAACCTACTCATGGCATACTTTTTTCAGCAGTTAATGAAGTGTGATTAATTAAACAGTCTACATACAGACATTGCCAGGACTGTTTACAATGTCTACAAACAAACTCTGTCAACTTACAGCTACTCAGCGATCCCGGAGACCAACTGAGAAGATTAGCGCGAATTGACAGGATGTGACATCACCAATAAGTTCCGGTAACGCAATAAAAACAAAATCAACAAAATAAAAGCTCCAAAAATTGAAATTAACAACAAAATGAGAGCAAGAGAAAACTGGATTTACGGTGAAATTAACAAAAAACTATTAGCTGGTTACATCGGTACATTAGCATTTGGCATTTTTTGTCTCTTACTGAGACTTACAATTATCATTGCTCTTGGCCTCATGAATAGTGCCTACTGGCAGCTTTTTAAGTCTAACTTGTTTTTCATTAAAGTGGAAAATAGAACCATCATCAGCTCCACAAAAATAATTCTTATTCGCACAGTTGCTGGTGTCTGAAGCGCAATGAAAATTATGACAATGGACATTTGTGTATCATCTATATGCACATCCTCACTAAATGACTGAATAACAATGGAGATCAAGCGGAGCAAGATTCAATTAATTTTAATGATATAATGGCTGCTCTCTGCAGAACTGAGTCACTCTGCAAATGGTCAAGTCGCATCGATTCTCATCGGGTAAAAATCTGATCTACACTGAGTCCTCTTTAACCAACTTGTTTCTATTTCAGATGCCCCCAGATATTTATGTCTACCGTCTGATTTTGCAGAGCAGGGACTTAATCAGATCCAGAGTGAACTCTATCAGTATTCAAGCCAGCTGCCTGGAAGAAAAGAAAGATAACTGAGCTAAGACACAAAGGAGAAGAACAGAAGAAGATTGTGCTACAAAAGACGAGGAAGATGTTTGAATTCTGAGTCAGAAACTTAATCCTTTACACTAAAAAAACGAACTACCAAGTTCATTATGTTGGAATAGTGACTGAGTGAACTAGATGGTAATTAGACTGAGAGAGCCACTGGGCTACTACAGAAGCAGATTAACTGCCAGTTTACACGCTTGCAAGCTCGCTTAGGTGCTAACAAGGAAGACACAATATTTAGAGTGATGTCCCAGATGTCCCCTTTAACCTGGACATGCCTTCTTTTTGAAAGCTAAAAATTGTGTTCTGCTGGAATTTCAAAATCGTCCGGGATTTTTCTCTATCTTAGCCTCAAATATGTTTACATCTGATTTGCATTGTGTTTCACTCCCCATACTCTCTTATCATTATGCACTCGCTCTCCTCTTAGCCCTACATCACAGATCAAGTGGAAGGGAGTAGGGGAGGGGCTTGCACAAAGTGCAAGTTTTGGACAGGGTCTCTCTCTTTTTGTCCCATCTTCTTCTCCGGCAATAAAGAATTACCATAATTCATTGATCCCCTTCTCTCTTCAAACATTCAATTTTTTACACATATATATATATATATTATTGCTGTTGCTTTATAAATGGACAAAAATGTTATAGAAAGAATTAACACTTGGCCAAGAGTTCTTAGAGTACATTAAAGCACCACACTGAAAGTGGACTGAATGCCACAGCAAGATTTGATCACACAGTTACACTTTATTTAATCTTTGGCTAAAAAAAAAAAAGAAATAAGACAAGATGTTTTATGTTGTGGAAAGTAACCAATACAGATTCAGTGGAAAAGTTAAAAAGTTCAGTGTAAAATAGGCTGGACAACCCCTGTTCCATAGGAGCTCACAGAGCTCAGGCGTCATCAGCAGGCTGATTGTGGCAGAACAACGGTCAGAGTAGCAAAGGGTGGTGCTGGTGCATATTAATAGGCCAGATTTGCCATACAAAAGTAGGGCGTACTGACAGTGGTACTGGTTCAGCAACTTTTTTACTATAAGATCAATAAGCTAACTGACATGAAGTATATTTGAAATATGCATGTGTACTATTATCATTTTCCTTTTTCTAGATTTGGGCCAGATATCCACATTAGGCCAACATCCCATAAAACATGCACATGTTGGCCTTGGAAGTTACAGAGACAAAAAAAGAGCGAAACTGAAAAAAACTGCCTTTTGTGTTTATGCAAATCAAAAGAACAAAGTTTTTCAGTTAACCGAAAGGCTAAAAAAGTACTTTGAAGTAGGCAAAGATTGTCAACAGGTACAGATAATAAGTGTATATAGTGTATAAGTTAAAAAAAGTGGAAAATGAGGAATTCTGATAACATGCCATGATACCAAAGTTAGGCAAAATGGATCAGCTTTGTGCAAATTATAAAATATTTTTCCTAATGAGACAAAGTCAGCGGGATTTTTCTTCAAAAACGCAAACTATAGAGATGGGGCACTGAAATAGACAATACTGAGGTTGTCAGTATACATTCTCTTTTTTTGTTTACAAGTTGTCGTATTTTGTACGACCGAGTGTTTTCAGGGTATGATTACAGAAGTAACATGCACACATGGTTTTCTGCTAGAAAAAGCTTTCTTGTAGGCTTTATTCCATGTAATCAATGATATGATATTGTTTACTCTAAATCAAGCCAAACTTTTTTTACATCTGTTTTTCTTTTTTCCCAAATGTAACCAAGTAGTTCAGCCAAAAATCTTTCCTATCAGACAGTTTTCTGAAAGAAGAGCGTTTCAGACAGAATGCCCTACGATTAAACTTTTCCCAATAATAATTTACACCTACTAAACATCTCAAAACAAACATAATTTTTAACATCATTGCCTTTATCATTGCCGTTACCTGTGAAATCTAAATCTAACACTAACTGTTCTTTTAGCACTATTGTGGTCTCAAACAATCAAACAAAACGGATACTGCTTTGGCAACTGCTTGTTTAAAATTGTTCATCAGCTAGTTTTTAATTTTCTGTCTACATCACTTGGTATTGATCAGGTAGGATACAATGATTTTTTAAATTTTTTTTACTGAGAACAGCTTGACTATCGAAAGATATCTCTAAAGTATCTCTGGTGGATATGGATGGCAAAATAAATGTAAATAAACTCAACCAACCTGACGGTGGTTTGCACTTTTGCCTCAAAGTAAGAGGGTTCCTCTGTTGGGGATCAAACAGGAGCTGGATTAGTTATTAGCAAATTTTAATTATTGTCCAAGGACAGTTATTAAAGGATAAGACCGGTTTTTTGACATTGGGCCCTTGATTTCACATTATAACATGATGTTTTACTCACCCCTGCTTGTTGTTTGTCATTTGGAGCTGTTCCGAAGATATTCGCGAGGCGTCTGGCTGCTCTCTTGAGATATTCGGCCATGAAACGGTTTCCTATGGGCAAGCTCATACAGGCACAAACTATGCTGTTTATAATTTATTAATTACTCTACACTAGCACTGATAACGTGGAGGTGCGTCGCTTACTTCAAAAAATCCGGGTTAATGTAATTTTGATTTTTTTGTCGTAAAGTGGGTGTTACTGACGTCATCGTCGTGCTACTGCCACAGACAGCCCACAGACCTGCTGCCTATTTATTCATTCGGCTAAAATTCAAAATTAGTAACCCGGATTTTTTGAAGTAAGCGACGCACCTCCACGTTATCAGTGCTAGTGTACAGTAATTAATAAATTATAAACAGCATAGTTTGTACCTGTATAAGCTTGCCCATAGGAAACCGTTTCATGGCCGAATATCTCAAGAGAGCAGCCAGACGCCTCGCGAATATCTTCGGAACAGCTCCAAATGACCAACAACAAGCAGGGGTGAGTAGAACATCATGTTATAATGTGAAATCAAGGGCCCAATGTCAAAAAACCGGTCTTATCCTTTAATATCCAGAAAGGGATAATAATGTCAGGGTGCTTGCTATCAGCATCTGATATAGTCATGCTCAGTGTATCAGGGCATCATTTAGTTGACAGAACAGCAGTATTTGATTTCCTGGAAAAAGTTGGTCATATAGTTATTATTCCAAAAACTGAATTTTCCATCGGTTTTTTAAAACAGTACTATACATGTGTTGACTCGTATACAATCAAAGTTTAAATCTTGTTTGATACTTTTTATCATGCCTCATAGATGGAGCTCTCTTTCTTTTGCATCCCACTCCCTCGAATTACAGATAGTCCTGATGTGTTGGAATCTGTTTCCATATGTGTTACCTAACCAGCCCATAATGACCTCTAGTCTAATCTTGCCACCAGTTTGTAAACTCTGTTTAGTCAATGTAATTCTGGCTTGTAAGTTTGCCTAATTTGGTCAGTCACTTGTCTATCCCTGCTCTCCTGTGTCATAGATTCCATATCCCAGCAAACTTCAAACCTACACAAAAGCTCCCAGTACTGCTCTCTGACTATAACTTATTGCCTTGGCTCCAGCCCCTTGACCTTAACATACCAATAAAACATTGAGATCTCCACCATCATTGGCTAGTTGAAATGTAGGCCTAAATAAATCAGGTTTTGTTTCCACCTGAAAAGGAATCAGAAGAGACGATTTTCATTTGTCTTTTTACCCCTCGTTATTCATGCCACTGACTCTGTCATAACCTACAGTACCTGTTCCTTCCTTTCCCTCTTGCTGCTTCTCCCTTCATTTCCCTAAAAGCGTTGCATATTTTTAAGCAAAACAGTTGAACTCAAGAAAACGCAATGTAGAGACTATACTGATTGTGATTAAGACTGTTTGTTTGCCTGAATAGGACTGAGGCTCTGCATGCACCATGGGAAATATGATCCATAGGTGAAGAAAAGTATATGAGGTGTTGACACTCATATAAATTCACACACATACCCAGACACCGACTAGAAATACCTTCCAATGGGAGTATGGCCAAACAACTGCCAGTAAAAAAAAAACGTTTTGTGTGGTATTCATTACACAACTGAATGTAGGGGCCCTGTAACAAAGCTCGCCTGTAAACAACAAGTGAAACCACAACAAGGGAAACCACAATATCCCTGACCCATCTGAAGTGAAGTAAGCAAATGCAGAGCCAACAGCAGCATCCGGTTGCCCAGTTGTCCAGGCTCTATTAGCCTAGAAGAGCTATCAATTGGGAATTAGGCAGCAGGCCCTTTCAATCATCCAAGTCCCCCCCCCCCCCTTCTTATCTCTATCCCTTGCCAGCTCTCTGAGCATGAGCCAGGCTCTCCTGACTTGGCCATAAACTCGGCCAGAGCCCTCGTGTCTCTGGAGCCTTTTTCATTCTTCGCTTGAGCCTCAGCTGCTGGAGATGTTGTCCCTAATTAACAAGGGATTAAGCCATCATCTCAGCATGTAATACAGCCTGGATGGGAATTCCAATATGGATGCTGGGGGAATGTGAGGATGAGGTGGATGTTGTGGGGGATTGGACTGAGTAAAAAGAGAGAAAGGGAGAAAGAGGAGTGTCATTTAGTTGCTCAGTAAATTACTCTTGACCCACAGGACTGAGGGGAGTCTATCAGCATGGCAAACCGTCTGCCAATTATAACAGCATAGCCCTGCCAAAAGTTTTATTTGGTGGCGAGTGTGTGTGTGTGTGTGTGGTTGGAGTGGGTGGCATGTTGGGAGGTGATTGCCATGCATATGTGTGCACATGCATTGGGGGTGGGGGTGATTCATTTTTAATGGCCTTTAACCATATTACTTTCTGTCACGAATACAAGTGTTTGCATTTGGAGGGATATTGACATAATTGTGATGGAAATTTGATGAAGGTTGAAATTGAAATCATAGCTTTTTTTTTCCATCAGTCCGCTACAAGTCAGGGTCTTCATTACAATGTTGGACAAAGATATTTTATCCAGCTTTGTCTCCTCAGTCTGGTAAGACTGTGTCTTATATGCTATTACCATAGTCATCATTTTAACAATTTTGATAATTATTAGAATAATCCTTTTGGATGTAAAAATTTAATCATTAGGATATGAGACGAACCATCTAGTTTTTGAGGGGTCCACAAATATAATGCAAACAATTTTATTTTAAGGGTTATTGGTGTAGTGATCATAGTAGCGATAATAGCGGTAATAAGAGTGAGCACCATACAGGCATCAGTATTCAGCAATAATGTTTGCCCCAAATATAATTAATCTAAATTCATTTCTTTTCAACAAGACAATGGAGGAATAAGCATATTAAGTATCAGACTCTAAAATATAAACATTTGGAGTCAATAATATAACAATTATTCTTGTACCTTACATTTACTTTCATTTGACTCGTATGTTTGTACAAATCAGAAGAGAAGAATCTAGATAAATGTTGAAAAATGAGAAATGTCAAGAGCTGGTCAATGGTAGATTTTGAAAAAATCTACCTCAGTATATTTTAGACACTACTAGGCCAAAGCTTGTTTTTGCCCAACAATATCTACGTGTAAAAAGAGCTGTTATATCTTATGCTAGTTACCTGTTCTTTGGGGCACCCCTTGAAATCTCAGAGTCATAGCATTTACTGATATTGCCAAGATAAGTGTTGTGTGTTGTGAATATAATGCTGAATACAGTTTCCATAGAAACTTTCCTGATGAGCTGCTACTGTTTTACTCAAAGTTTTGTTTGATTATGATGCTTTACTTTGCTACTGAGAAGCATTTTCGTCTTTGTTGGTGGGCTTTATGAATAAAGTACACAAATTGGATGACTGGTTCATCAGGAAGTGTCTGCCCCCACTACAACATATTTGGTAAAGAAACACAACAAATACTTATTTTCTTCTGCAATTTCTTTAAAATCATCTGTCTGCTGATTTTGTTAACTGATAACAGTTCCTCCAAAATGATTATGCCAAGTGTATTACAAGGAAATTGTAGAATTCTATTGTAAGTAAACGTGTCCTAAATAAGGACACCACATTCTGTGCAACAACCTTAAATGAGTTCCTTCCCAGAAATAAGTAGAAGTAGTAGTAGTAAGTAGAACATTAACAGGCTCTCTTCATAGGTCCTGATTCATATACTTGGTTTCTTATATCTAGAAGAGTTGGGTGGAAAATAAAATCAATATTGTAATAATTTGGGCCACATATAGTAGTATTTTTTTGTCTTGAATTAGAGTGGTCTTTGAAATCGACTTCAACTACACATTACTACTTACTGCTTACTGTAAATCAGTCATAGCATTTACTGATATTGCCAAGATAAGTGTTGTGTTATTTTATTTTATTTATTTAATATTTTAATTTTATTTTTTCATTCATATTTTCATGTTTTTATTCATTTTTAGTTCATTTTATATGTATTTTATTCTATTCTATTTGCTTGTTTTTACTTTGTTTTCATAAATTTTACTGTATGCTGCTGCAACAAAACAATTTCCCAAATTGGGATGAATAAAGTATCTATCTATCTATCTATCTATCTATCTATCTATCTATCTATCTATCTATCTATCTATCTTCCTTCTGTGCCACAAATATTCAGCCAATATTTGTTCGTCTAAGCCAAATCCTCACAGAAAAGTAGCCTGAGGACCTCACACAAGGTTGTAAGTACAGTGAAATCCAAATTAGTTCCACCATTTAGTGTTCCCAGCTGTACAAAGTCTTAATGTCGAGTGATGTTCAGTACGTTGATGCCACCCTAATAGCTGGTGTAGATGGGTTATTTGGGGGGCTTGGGAAGGTCCAGTCTGCCACTGTGTCTGTTGCTGATGTAAAATGATGCAACCTTCAGTCAAGACAAAGCAACCAAAATATAAAAAAATGGAAGAGTGTCTACTATGAACGGCAGCACCCACAAAGTGCTGGATAGTAGGTTGCTCTTTGGTTTCATAACCACACCTAGTATTTAATGATATTGGTGGATAACGATCAGGTGTGTGTGTTTCTGCTCAGGCAGTGGGTGAGAGAGGAGGAGAGTAGAAGGTGTTTGTGGGTGAGAATGAAACACACATTGAAAATTGAAGAGACAGTGTGCGTATGTCAGAATTTTAAGAATTAGTGACTAATAGAACTGAAAAAAATAGGTTTGAAACATGACTGTCGGCAATAGGCAGCAAATGCAGACAAACATCATCACAAATATCTCCAAATACATTCATATAACAAGCTTGGCAATGTATAAATTATGTTCCTAAACATGATTTACAGAAGTAAGAAGCACAATGGAAAATATCCTATATTCATTTGACATATTGTAACAACACATTTAATTAGTTTCTCTTTATTAACTATTTTTAGCAACTTAAACATAATTAATTTGGCTGTTTTATATGTTGGAAAATACTTTTTAACTTTTTTTTTTTATATAGAAACAACAAGATTAAAACCAGTTCAATGACAATTGTGTTTAGAATTTTGTGTGAAGTCCTATCATGAATTGCACCTTCCAATAGCAAGTATAAAATTTGGTGTCCATACTATACATGATCCCTTGATGCAGTTTCAAACAACACTTGATGTGCCAAAGCTCTATGAAAGTGTTACATAACTGTTTAATCCCAACACAAATACATGTAAAAATTGTACATGTTAAATGTCAGCCGGTTTTTGCAAAATTTAGGAGTCCTCTAATGCCTCCCAGGAGGCAGTTGTTCAAACGAGGAGTGTCCAGCATGGGATGGGTCTATTTTGTGGGTGATTTCAAGCAGGGAATTTATGTATATTATCATAAACGGACTGGTTGAAGATATCAGAAAGCTGATCTGTGAACAGATTAGAATGGTCGACCCGCATTCCTCGAGTTTATTGCCCTGAGGGTGCGTGTTACCGCTAATTACTACACTATGAGTAAGTGGTCACAGTGGATTGGTTTGGGTATTTTTGCTGCCTCTGTTGTTTGCACATCAAAGAGAGCAAAACAACAGTTAAGTTCCTCTGCCAGCAGTGGATGTCTGCAGCTAGCTGTGACTTGTGACTAGCTGGTCTTGTAGTTGGTGATCTACTAGTCTCTAGGGATGGGAATCGAAAACCGGTTCTTGTTGAGAACCGGTTCCCAGTGTTTCAATTCCTTGGAATCGTTTGGCGATTTTGCAAACGATTCCCTTATCGATTCCAGTGGGCGCGAATGACGTCACCACGCAACGTTGCGTGGCGAGTCCAGTGCAGCCAGCAGTCAACAGTAAACATGGCGCCCAAGCGGTACAAACGCTCGAAAGTTTGATTACACATCCCTAAAAAAGACGACAACAGGGCAACTTACAAAGTGAATATTTCACCAAAGGGAGGAAATACTACCAACATGCAATAACTATGAATGAATGATTAACGTCGGTGAATCTGAACCCAGCAACGTTAGCAACGTTAGCATGTCCTCGGCTAACACTGCAGGTAACTAACTAACTAACAAACACTGTCTATCATGTTAGCACCATTTGCCTCATTGTAAAACCTGCTGTTAGTAACGGTTAAGGTTAAATGAAAGCCTTCTCAGGCATTACATTTAGATGAAATCATGAGAGACAGAGCCTGACTGGCTCAGAGCCAGAGGCTGGTGGTACTACCCCCAGTTCACCTCTACCTCCAGCTTCTCCTTTCACCAGAGCAGGGAAGAGTTAAATTACCCAGGCCAGGATAGACCAATGTGGACCTCACCGTTGTTGGGTTTGTGAGGTCATGACTCGTGTTACTTCTAAACTAAACAAAGTTGATGCTAATCGACCGGTTTGTTGTCCTTTTTCTCCAAATGAGAATCGATAAGGGAACCGATAAAGAACCGAATCGTTAAGCAGAATCAAAAATGGAATTGGAATCGTAAAAATCTTATCAATTCCCATCCCTAATGAGGTATGTAGTGTGAAAGCACTTTGAGTGGTCTAGATACTAGAAACTAGAAATGCCCTGTACATGTACAATCCATTTACTGCTCAAAATATCACGAGTGATTTGTCAAAAATTTAGATCATTTCTTCCTGTAAAGTGACAAGAATTCTTTTCAAGTTCTGAAATGAAAAACAGCAGACTTCATTTTGGAACCGCATATTAAAATGTCTTAAATATTTAAACCATTGCTTTTTTTTTTTTAATCATATTTGTCCAGAGCCTTTCTTCAAATTTAAATGGAAAATTTGGAAGCCAGGAATCAAACCACGTCCTCACAATTGTCAGATGACTGCTCAGCCTCCTGAGCTGTAAAAAATGCTGGTCAACATGACAGTTTCATAATGGAACTACACAAATAATCCAAACTAGTCAAGCTAAATTTAACTTGGAAAAAAAACATGGGGGAAAAAAACAACCCACAAGTATTTTGTGTGCATGTATTCAACCCCTTTGTTTTGAAGTCCTTGATCATAACCTAGTGCTACCCATTGCCATTAGTTAATTAACCCCTAATGTATGCAATCCAAGTGTCAAATGATCACAGATACTCAACACTGGCTGCGAAAGGCCCAGAACCTGCAACACCAGCAACCAAGAGACATCACCAAGCAAGCACCACAGGAAAGACCAAGGAGCTCACCAAACAGGTCAGAGACAAAGTTCTGGAGTATACAGGTGTAATCATGGAAATGATCAAAACATCTTATCCTTCAGAGCATTATTAAATTAATTGTTATAAAAAATAATGAATGGGACGCCACAAAAATCAGCAAACACACCACCAAAACTAACTCAGCTAAGGCAACAAAGGAATTAATCAAAGAAGTAACATTGAGGTAGCTGAAGGAGCTCTAGAGCTCCACAGCAGAGATTGGGCTTTCTATTCACAGGACTACTTGAAATTGTGCACTCCACAAAGATGGAATGAATGAAATAGTAGTCATGGTAACAAGAAGATAATTTGTTGGCCATCGAAGAAAATGCAGTGTGTGGAGCAAAGGCATAAACATGAGACACCGCCACAACAGTGAAGCATGGTGGTGGCAGCATCATGCTGTAGAAATGTGAATACATATGCATGGCCAAGTTTTCTGGGGGATTTTTTGTGAATACGTACAAATTTTAGTAGTTTTGTTCCACAGTTAGAATATTTTGCATTTTCAAATAGATAAGCAAATCCAGGCATGTTGTGTGAATTAGGTGTAAACCCCATAAAAAGCCATTTGAATTCCAAGTTTTTAATGTTACAAAATTGGGAGAATTCCAGTGAATGCACTAAAGTCATGTAAAACAAATATTTTCATCTAATGAAAAGGGTCAGAGCAAACTCTAGCATTGCGTAAGAGCCATGCAATTTTTCATCCACCCACTGATATAAAGTTACCTTCACAATACATGAAATACAAGCTTCATGAAATATAGGGGTTCATGCATAATGTAACCTCTGCATGATGGTGCATTTCTGCATTTTTAACATGTGCGTTTGTGCCAATGCCTTCTGTTTAGGGTAGCAGCACTTGACTGATGAGTTCCCAATGATATGCAATGACAATTAAAGAGTAACTGACCCACTATTTCCCTTTACTGCCCCTCAGGTAGTAAAGGTACCTGAGGGGTACATTTACACCCTCAGATGGTGCTTGAGTGAATGTGTATACTAGATGTTGACAGTAAGAGGAAAGAGTCAGCATTTCCAAAGCATACACAGACAAATGTAGATATGATTTATGATACAAAAATAAACCAACACCCCACAAAAAGTGACTTATTTGTATAACGCACATACAGTTTCATACATATCAGTTTGTTTCGCCTGGATGATCAGTGAGATAAGCTTACATGGTAAACACATCCACCTGCCAGTGGCATATTTCTTTCATGTAAACATATGTTCAAAAGATCATCATATCATACCACCCTGTCTGATTTCTACATATTTAATATGTTTCCTATGGTTACTGCCCCCCTCATTTTGTTTTCTTCTGTTTTGATTTTCCTTTTTCTCCTCTTTCAGGCTTTTCTTTTGTTTCTGTATCTCCTGTCTTCCCTTGCAAATATCGCCATTTTTTCCCTCCTGTAGACGGCCCACCACATAGCCATTTGCATAACAATCTACACTTGTTTTTCTGCTTAGATGGAATTCACAGCATGGTGCCAACATAACTGAGACAGGGGTCATTGCTATGTATATCAGAGAGAGATGGAGAGGGACTCGGGCAGGGAGAGTGTTTATGTCAGTGAGGGGGAACAGAAGCGAAAGGGAGGGGGCAGTTGCAGAAATACACATCCAGATGCACTTACTACAATACACATACATGACCTGACTGATGGAGAGTGGAGGAAATATCCTCAAAATACTGACAGGATGCAGATGGAAGTGTCTTCATACCACCATTTTTATGTAAAGCTACCTTAAAGGACAAAAAGGCAACAACTGAGAAAATCAGTAACAGAATTTGCTTGTCACATTTCTTTTGTTTTATTAAGATCCGATATGATGTCAAAATCAATGCTAGTCATGAGCTGAAGACAAAAAAAAGCATTTAGTTCTGTATGATTATTAATATCATTATTATTAAGTTTACAGCCAGGAGGGAGTTGGTCAGATTTACATTTTTTACCTAAATGACAGAACAAGTTTAGAGTGAGACATAATGTTTTTTTAGAAAAAAATGAACAAATTATACAAATAACCTCAAATGGAATTAGGTCTTCAACAGTCAGATCCAAACTTTATTTGTAGGTCATTTGAATAAAAAATCAAATCTTTTTAGGTTTTTGCAGATCTGTCTTAATCAAATTTAATTTAAAAGTGTCTTTTTGTTCATTTTAACTCCAGAAGGAAGTGAAACAACAAATTGTGCCGTGGGAGACAAGATGGACCAGATAGGCTTGGTTTCATATTGCATTTTTTGGCATGTGATCAAGAAAAATGTAGCAGACACTGATATTTTTTCACGATCTCTTACCATATATCAATGTCAAAGTGGCTCTAAAATTCTGCTCATTAAACTGGGTTTTCTCTCTCATACTTCAAATAAGAGCAGCACAGATTTTATCCCCATCTGTACTGAATATATATTTAGGCATCTACAGTTTAACAATCTTGAATTACATGTTGGGATTGGATTATTTACAATCATTTAACACAAACACTTTGTGATTACTGCATCAATTCCTTTTATTAATCTGAAAATATTTTATCTTCTATTACTAATTAGCTGTCTAGACTGAAAATAAACCGGGAACAGATTAAAAAAGGATGCTATCTTGTTAGTATGTGCATTCACCTAGGTATACAGTTTCTTATAGCAAGCACAAAGGATTTAGAAGAATAGAAAAATACTTTATTTATCCCCCGGTGGGGGAAATTCAAAATTAGTCAAGTAGATCAAATTGTTTTCTTTAAAAAAAAAACATATTTGCAATGATTGTCTATTAGACTTTTTGTCTGTAGTGTAACTCTCCCAGCAGACGACAGCATAGAACAGTGCACTCTCAATGACAGTGTGATAAAACATGCTGTACACTGCTTCTATGTTGGCAGACCACTCATTTACAAAAAAAGACTGGACTTAAACTAGACAAAGGACTGTCTCTAGCCCCCTTTCACCAAGGTCTGAACTGATTCTAAGGACTGTGGTAACAACAGAATACACTTAGCATCAACACCAAATGGCCGGGCCTAGTGGATACTTGGTAGTGAAAGTGCATTGTGTTGAGTTGTCTTTTTTAAGGGTGTTTAGACAGTGAGGTTCATTTTAGTCAAGTTGATGTTAGTTATGATCTTGCATGCAAACTAGCCATCCTTCTTTTGTTTAACCTAGCACCTTAAACACAAGTCAAACACTAACATTTGAAGTCTTTGTTAACTGGAACTGGACACACAGGTCTGGATTTAAACATCCCGTTCTGCATGGTTTCTTTGTCATACTGTACCACGTCCGCTATTCACTTTCACATGCTGGGAATGCTTATGCAAACAAAGAGACCGAATCAACAGTTAGCAAGTGAGCTAAATGTCCGCTTTTCTTGTAGGCTCTCTAATGGCGCTTTTCCACCAGCTCGCTTCGGCTCGGCGCGCTATTGCGTGTTTCCACTAGCACGCCGTACCTGCAACCGGGACGATTTTCCGTATCACCTCAGCCCTGGTTCCAAGCGGGCCGAAGCGTTACTAAAACGTGACCTCAGCTTTAAACATGTCTTTTATTGTTTAAGCAACGGTCCCCAACCCCCGGGCCACGGACCGGTCGTTTGGTACCGGGCCGCACAGAAAGAATAAATAACTTACATTATTTCTGTTTTATTTATTATCCCAGTCTGAACAATGTTTTATTTAGAAAAATAACCGAATTCTCTCTGTTACATCCGTCTATGACTCACTCTTGACACGTGTCAAGATGCTTGTCTCGGTCACGTGATACGCTAATATTAAACCCGCAAACTAGCAAAATGAGTAAAAAACAGTCTTTGAAAAGTTTCTTTGCAAAGGGGAAAAGGCCCAGTGAGGAGACAGAAGAAGAGCCTATGACCACTAAGAAAAAGAAAGCTGCATTTAACTGACAATATCAGGAGACCTACTTAAAATATGGATTTATCGTGACATGTGATTCCCACGCACCAAGCCCGCTCTGCATAATGTGCGGCGACCGGCTCTCAAAACTAAAAGTTACATAGAATTACACAGTGGATTCACGTTTATTGTTATATTTACAAAATACCACAGTTTTTGTGTTCGTCGTTTCATTTTACTTTGTTGTATTTATCCGGCACACCTTAAAGGCCGATCCGTGAAAATATTGTCTGACATTAAACCGGTCCGTGGCGCAAAAACTGTTGGGGACCGCTGGTTTAAGGGACACAAAAATGTCAAAAATAATGTTCCAATGAACTACCTTGAATATTAATCAAATAACTGTCTTTGTATTTTTAGAATACAAGTAGACGAAGGAGAGGATACTGCAGCTTTCATAACAGACTGTTGTATTTTTCTAACTGCTCACATCTTTGTAGAATTTTCAGAACCCACACCCTTCTGGTTGTCTTGCGCTTTCTCCAAGTAAAGATATTTTAGAGCAAATCAATAAATCGCTTGTCTTTCAGACTAACTGCATATCAGACACAAAGTATTTGCAGACTTGATATGAAGATAGATTATGCTGGTCTGGCTTTGACTCTTATGAAATACACGTGTATGCACAATCATGTAGTTTACAGACAAAAAAGTGCATACAGTGTGCTTGCTGTGAGATACCATAAATCGATCCGTATTTGAAGAACAGAATTAATATAACACGCAGAGCCCCTATTTAGGTGCTTTTATTTCTAAAATAACAACACTTCACTTCAGACAAGCTTTATTTTTTATGAGGATTTGTAGGATCTAGTGGCACAAGTGCAGCTGCCCTTGGAATGAATATTTTATGTATTGTTGACAAATTGCTTGAAACTCCTCTGGTACATGAGAAAATCTCAGTGGAGGAGAGGTCAAGAGGTCAACAGAGACAGACCAAAGAACTGCCAATCACCTTGAGCTCAAAACTGCTGCCTAAAACCCTGTGTCCTGTATATTTATTAAAGAGCTATTCTGTTGTTTTCTGTTTGGAAAAAAAACAGGAGTTACACTGTTGTGATTGTCAAAAGGCTTCACACTTTTTTATACACCGTTTACACACTTTTTAGTAAACATTCAAGAAATCATGAGTAAATCCATTTCCATTGTGTATCAACTTAAGTTGCTCTAAAATCACAAATGTTCTGTTTGCATACTAGATCATTTAACAAGATGAAATGTTGGTTAACATCTTTACCTCCTCTTCAAAGCAACTATCACTCCAATACCAACACAAAATTTGGGACATGCAAGCTTTTTTTACAAAGGCGCAATCAGCAGTTAACTGCAAGCGAAACGTTTAGTAAATCACTTAGCAAGATTTATTTAGATATTCTCCTCTCCTAAAACTCCTAAAAATCCATCTATAGCAGGACCAGCTACCAAGATTACTGTGTCCACCCCTTTCAGGGTTTGAATCATGCACAAAGCCATTTAAAATGTGGTTGTATCCATAGAAACCAGTAGTGAAGCAGTTCTCTCCAGTGCAGGGTAGAAAAGAAAGGGCCATTTTTTTATTTATTTTTTCAAGATGTCGTCGTCCTAGCAGGAGCCTGTTGTAGTAGCTCCGAGTATTACTGTCGTTTTGTTTTTGTCTTTATTACGTTTTTTTGATTGTTTTTATCTTTAGTTTTTTAACTGTCCTGTGCATCATCGCACCACACAACAGCGAGATGCTTTTTCAGCGGATTGGACACTTTTTACTACTTTTAATTGCACTTGGGTCTCTTCTAGGGTTGCCAACTCCTCGGAAAAAAATACGGGACACCTCATTGGTAGGAACGCCCGACCCGATTGCCTTCACCCTTCCTGGCACGTTGATTTTTTTTTTTTTTGTAAGTGAAATGATTTTTTAACTATTTGACTCAAACCTGAATTGAATTAAATGCATATTTTTGAGTGATATAAACACATGGAAAACAAATGTTTAACCAGAAATGTACTTTATTACAAAATAACAAAATAAACTGAATAAGATAAATATCTTTCTTAAACAGAAATCTGTCTGAAACTTAAAACTGTATAAATAAATATAAAACAATAGATAGACAATAACAAAAGTGCAAACACACTTGTTAACTTGTAAACATATTTAAAAATAGAACTTATGAACTTAATGCGCAACTCAACGCTACTTTTTCCATCTGTACTTCCTCTGAGCTCTTGCTGCAGCAAGGAGCTGTTTGTCTTTGAGTGCTGCAGAGTAAAACTCTGAGCAAGACATTTCAAAATTGAGGCTCACAATGAGCTCACCTTTAATTAATTCAGTGGAACATTTGTTCCGCACATCCGTCCACTTGTTCTTCATAAAAGAGAAAATCCTCTCCACAAACCCAGTGGAAGATGGGATGCTGAGGAGGAATCTGTGCCACTGTCACGGTCCCCCATGCTGCTTTGTTGAGTTTACCAGTGTCATCGCCATCACTGTTTACATTCTTCCATCTGGGAACACAGAAGCAGCGGTACTACAAACTAAACACCCTTGCAGGGACGCAGGAAGTGGGGTGCTCCGGGTGCTGCAGCACCCCCCACTGGACAACAGACGCAACTACACCACTTGTGTATTAGCCTAAATTCAGGCATAGTTTTTCTCCCCCTAATTATTATTCCAAAATAAAAACACAAAATATGAATGTTTTCTACTTTTTTCATACTTATAAGTAGTTTTAAATGTCTTGTAAAAATTTGGTTTGAAATGAATGATAAACTTTTAGACCTCAACCAGACCGGAAAGAACAGTGGCGTAGAACAGTGTGACGGGAGAGACGTTTGTTTATTTAGCTTGTGGTGTCAAGCTAGCAGCAATGCGCCCTTATGAGGGAGTTCATCAGTGCCACACCAGAGCGCAAGGCAACCTATGGAGTTATTCCATCTGGTAAGCAATGCTTTTAATTAATTTCGCTTTGGTTAAATTGTTCACAGCTAGTTGTGTGGTTTTGCTGCTTGATTAGCCTAATTATTTTTCTAGTTTCCTTTGTGTTATCAGGCTACTATTTCAGAATAGCAGCAGACTAATGCATGCCTAATTGGTACTGTGTATTTCTTTTTTCATTATTACTTTGCTGTAGTTCATTGAATGAGCGCAAGTCTGAGGAGAATCAGCGCGGCTGCTTCCGCTGTGTGCCCAGGAGAGCGAGAGAGTTTCACACTGCCCATGCACAAAAGACAAAGTGCCAGGGCAGCGCGATTTGCTCATGAGCGCGTCCTCGTCTCTATCGCATATCACAAGCCTAAGCTGCCATATCCATATCCATAAACATCGCGTTCTGTTTTTTTATATCACGCGTGGTATAAGGACACCCGTAAAAAGCGCCCCTTTTCTATCGCAAGCCAAAGCTGCCATATCCACACGTCGAGAGCACGCGCAAAAAGCGCCCCTTACGGGACGCGCTGTATAATGCTTGAGCACGCTTGCCGAAATACACCACGCGTCCTCTAGATGGCCAGTGCCACACTGAACTTACCTTTACACAGGGGATGTTCCAGCTTGATTATTATGTTTTATTATATATAATATACAAAGACATAGGCGCAGTGTGCAGTTGCAACACTGACAGCAATGTCCAACACATGTTAAAATGATGTAGCATAAAATAATAAGACACATACAAGGCAATTTAGGCACACAAAGATGTTAAAAGCAGTGGCTTAAGACAAGAAGCTAAAAACTTGGGGAAGAAAAACACCCTATAGTCACAAGGTGAGCATCTAGAGGACGCGTGGTGTATTTCGGCACGCGTGCTCAAGCATTATACAGCGCGTCCCGTAAGGGGGGCATTTTACGGGTGTCCTTATACCACGCGTGATATACAAAAACAGAACGCGATCTTTAAGATATATAGCGTGTGCTCTCGACGTGTGGATATGGCAGCATTGGCTTGCGATAATCGCATATCGCAAGCCAATGCTGCCATATCCATAAAGATCGCGTTCTGTTTTTTTATATCACGCGTGGTATAAGGACACCCGTAAAAAGCGCCCCTTTTCCTCCTTACGGGACACGCTGTATAATGCTTGAGCACGCGTGCCGAAATACACCACGCGTCCTCTAGACATCTAGGCACAGTGTACAGTTGCAACACTGACAGCATTGTCCGACGCAAGGTACAAGAAGATGTAGCTTAAGAAATAAGATGCATTAAAAAAAAGTGTTAAGAAGCAAAATGTATATAATATACAAAGACATAGGCGCAGTGTGCAGTTGCAACACTGACAGCATCGTCCAACACATGGTAATAGAAGATGTAGCCTAAAATAATAAGGGTAACACAGCAAATTTAAATAAACAGGACATTTAGGTGCAGTGTACAGTTGCAACACTGACAGCAATGTCCAACACATGGTAAAATGATGTAGCATAAAATAATAAGACACATACAAGGCAATTTAGGCACACGAAGATGTTAAAAGCAGTGGCTTAAGACAAGAAGCTAAAAACTTGGGGAAGAAAAACACCCTACAGTCACGAGGTGAGCAGAACTACTTAGGGCCTATGTTTAAGTGTCAAACAGGCTTTCTCAGAAGACATGAGTTTTCACTGGCTTCTTGAAGGTTGAGAGGGATGACTCTGCTCTTGTAGGAACTGGTACCTTATTCCACCACTGAGGAACAGTGAAAACCATTTGGACTGGACTTCTTCTTGTACCTTGCGTCGGTCAATGCTGTCAGTGTTGCAACTGTACACTGTGCCTAGATGTCTAGAGGACGCGTGGTGTATTTCGGCACGCGTGCTCAAGCATTATACAGGGCGTCCCGTAAGGAGGAAAAGGGGCGCTTTTTACGGGTGTCCTTACACCACGCATGATACAAAAAAACAAAACGCGATCTTTAAGATATATAGCGTGTGCTCTCGACGTGTGGATATGGTAGCTTAGGCTTGCGATATGCGATACGTCTCCACATCAGGTGCGCGTTTCCCTTCCACAAGAAGAACTTGATCATATCAACGTGAGATTTAAAATAAAAAAATGGTAAAATCTAGCCTCCTTGTTTAGGCTACATAAAACATGCGAGAGTAAGTCAGATAGCCTAGGATTCGCTATTCCTCACCCTAAAATTGATTAGAATGCAGGAAATTGCATCTAAAAAAAATCAATCCCCCCGAGCACCCCCTGGTGAAAATGTGTTCCTGCATCCCTGCACCCTGGGGCCTTCATCGTCATCACAGGTGACTTTAACTATGTTTCCCTCTCATCCACACTCCAAACCTTCTACCAGTTTGTCAAATGTGTCACCCGTGAAAATAAGACTTTGGAGCTGCTGTACGTACAGCTCCACTACTACCACCACTGGGCAGGACAGACCTAGTCCTGCTATCACCATTATACAAGCTTGTGGTTCAGCAGCACCACAGAGAAAAGACTTACCGGCTGAGGAATAGGAACACTTGGAAACCATCACATTAACACATACACACACGTTGTTCTAAAAAAAAGACACATTCTTCCCAAAATACAAGCTGTGACAGTGGCACAGACACACACTCCTTGAATGATTATTTTGATTATTCTATCACGGCAGAGTTTGTTCAAGAGCCTATTAAAATCAAAAGGGTGACAATCCTCTTAATCAAGCTTAATTTAGTAAAACATCAGTCTACAGAAAAAAAATAAAAAGGTAATATTAAAGATATTAAAGTGTACACAAAGAGGTCAAGGTGGACGGGGAGAGAATACATAAGACTTATAGGAGGCTGCTGTCATGTTCTTTTATCAAACCTCAAAATGTTTGCTTCCTTAGGGTAAATTCATTCTTACAAACTATGTATTTCGAAGAGGACATTATAAGAAAGCGTTGTTTTTCTGAAATTGAGAGCATATATATGAGTGACTGGACTGAATTCCAACTGAAAAACATGGCATAAACACAAACGTCTGCCTCGGTGTTACTTCCTCATATTAGCTTAGAATAAAATTATCCCTTTTTTTATTCACCCAACTTCACCATCAAATTCACATCAGTAGTAACCATATCTAATTCACTTGAGTAAGAAAGGAACTGATAAAGCTCTACTAGTACTTTATCTCTTGTTTTATGTCCTACATGAGAAATTCGGTATTCCCATTTGTCATCAAATGCAATCATTAGCCAAACGGTAGTTCTGCCAACAAAAAAAAGAAAAACTTTTGAAGCCCTCTGTATGCTACTCCGTAGCTATCGGCCAATCCGATTCTGGTCACGCAGAGGCTATTAATCCTTTCTAAGTTCTCTGTTGGGATGTCGGTAATGCAAGGCAGTTCACCTCCCGATCAGTAGGCGGCGCTACGTTAGACGACCCAATCTCACAACGTCTATCGTGAAAGTGGTTGATTGATTGTTCACCTTCCGGCTCCGTTCCACTCCTCACAGTGAACGATGGCGACCGAGAAAGAAAGACTGTTGTTGGAGTTGGAGCTTGTTGAAATTGAAATGCAAATAATTTTGACCAAATATTGACCGGAACACAGTAAACTCTTTCAGAAATGGCGGTGTTGTTGTTCTGAGAGGAAGGAGCTAAACCGGAAAAGTGATTCCGGAAATGATGTTGTTAGCCGACCAATCACAACCCTTGGAGTCTCCGCGAGTCTCCGTCTCCTCGACGGATAGATAGGAATTTTAGCCGATGCACACAAGCTATGGAAAGCGTCTCCGGGAGGGTTTCCGACGACAGAGAGGGCTCTCTGTGGTTCTCCGTAGCCTTTCCTGGACGACTGTAAATCAGGCTAAAACATTACTGAAAGTAGCCCATATAAATAAAAAATGCTAATATTAACTTTCAAATGATAAAGCAAAACACAAAGTAATGGATCGTAACACCCAATGTTTATTGAACTCATGTGTGGCTGAAGAATTATGATGACTTTCGACAGATGTAATTGCTTGGAACCTGGCTGTTGGCGTTGCTTCAGCACTCCTATCTATGATGCAGTGTTTTTCCAACCTGGGCCAGCTCAATGTCTAACTTATAATGAGACTGTCTAAAAATAAGAGATTAGTGCCAACTATTACTTGTCAAATTATTGAAATGAGATATGTAAGTGTGAATAAAATTTGCCAGTCAGTTTTTTTTTTTGTTTTGTTTTGGTATAATTAGAGTTTGTATGTATTTTTTATTAAATATATTATTTGAGTAAATCCTGTCCTATGGCATGTGATCAAAGCTCTACATGTACATGCAAGTAGTAAATGGAAATAACATTCATCACACTTGCACAAGAAATAGATCATTCAGATAATTATTTGATTTTATTGATTTCCTTTATTCCTTATAATCAAACTTTTTATCATATTTAATTTTTGTTCTATATTATTTTTATTATATGTTTTAACTCCATGTTTCAGTTAGACATTTTAACTATATACGAGCTGAAAAGCATTTTATCTATTTTGTTCATTTTACACCTTTTTATCTTGTTTTACTGTTTTAGTCTTTCAGTTTTTAGCTCCAGTGTTTCCTCGTGGGGACCTACCACACTGGGTGCTGCTTTGGGTCCACTGACGGGGGTGCTGTCCTGTGGACTGCTCTGGCCTGGGTGGCTGGAGGGCTCTGCACCTTGGTGTGGGGCCTCTTGTCTGCCCAGGTCGGGGCCGTCTTTGTGGCGGCGCTCCCTGTAGTCGTTGTCCGGGAGCCCTCTCAGTGTGGTCGGCCCCCAAGGGTGATTTTTTTTTCCTTGCCTTAGGTCTCCGTACCCGGCCATGTCTCCGTCAAATAGTTGCAGTGGGTCTGAGCTTGTGTGTGTGTGTGTGTGTGTGTGTGTGTGTGTGTGTGTGTGTGCACTGGAAAAAATGTCCCTCCAAAAATAAGTAAAAAAACAAATAAAAGACGTTTTTGCTTGAAATAAGCAAAAAAATCTGCCAATGGAACTAGTGAAAATCGGCTTGTCCAGATTTCTTGATATAAGATGTGATATTTAGGACTTTTGAGTTAAAAGTGATCTTGAAATTAGCTTAAAACCTCTTCAAATAAAAAAAAAGCTTGTTTCATGTGAAATATGACCCAAAACAAGATGTTTTTAAGACTTTTTCACTTAACAAGATATTCCAGATGTATTGTATTAAAACAAGTCCCTGTATCTGGCTGAAATGGTGCTTGTTAGGCAGTTGTGTCTTATATCAAGTGTAATGAGATACTCAATGAGACAAATATACTTGGTAAGATTTAGATTTTTTCCAGCGTGTCTGTCTGTATGTCACTGTGTCTCTCTGGGTATTTATGGGGGTGGGAAGGTTTATTTGTTTTGTCATTGTTGTTTTTAGCGTCTGTGAGGCACTTTGTGTTACTTTTAAAGTATGAAAGATTCCATGTAAATAAAATTTGATTTGATTTGAATTATGTGTGTTTTTTTTTTAATTATCTGTGGATAATCCAAATTTGTACGATAACTCGAATTACCACCATCTCTAGATTATCTATTCAATTTGGTATATAGTGTATATCTCTCAGGCATACACTGTAAATATTTGCACAAGAGTGTTTACTTATTTTTAACATTGTTGGACTTCTTGCCAAATATATATTTCTCTTTTATAAGCTTAGTTAGTTTTATTATTATTATTATATTATATTCCTTTTCATGCTCTTTAACTGGGTACAGCTGTAACAAAAAAAATCCTCCTGGGATCAATAAAGTATTCTGATTCTGATTGGTTACATCTTGCAATAAATAGTTAATATATATTTAACAATTCATTGCTGAATGTTTCTTCATGTAATTTCAGTCAATTCAAATGAGAATTCATGAAGTAGCGCTGTAAGACTGATTAAGATAAATTGAAATTTTCCAACTACCGAAGGATGGTGCCCCCCTGTTATCGAAGTTCATTTAATTCAATAGTAAGAACGCGACATGAGGTACACCATTGGCAAGTCAATTCAGTTTACCTCAGGAAAATGATAAGTATTTTATTAGGTTATTTAACTAGCGCTCTGAAAGAGTTATGGGATGAACGAGATGAGAGGTAGAATGTCCATGTTTTATCTTAGAGAAGTTTCATGTGTTCAGACTCAATATAGATGCAAAAATACAAATGAACAGTGCTTTATTTCTTTTTTTAATGTAAGACTAATTCAAACATATACTGCTCCTATTTGAAACATAATTTGTCAGTCATAAAAGTATTGATCAGCATGTAAAATAGCTATCAACTGACTTGTGTTGTTCTGTAGGAGCTTTGTGAACTTGTAGCCTGCAGTTTGTTGGTTTTTTTGGCATTATTAAAGGTTTAATGTTTTGACATTTCAGCAATTATTATTTAATGGAATGACACAAATGTTCCAACAGAGTTATATGTGTCAAAAACATAAATTGAATATAGCAATGTTCCATTTGGATTAAATGTAAATGACTTAGATTATAATTTAATCTAATCAGATTAAAACAGTATTACAGTGACAGTGTTACAGGCATAACAGTATTTTTGTACTCACAAAGCAATTCCCAAGGAGTGCCTCTTTGGAAAGGGTCTGTATTAAAGGGTGGCTGCCAAACGCATTCTTAAAGATGGAAGACAGGGAGAGCCTGAGGTAGGCCAGATTACAAAAAACAGACTGAAATCTTCCCCACTGCCTGGTCCTCCACATTACTGAAGCAGTGCGGTATGTTCTTGACAGAACAAAGTAAAAAAAAAAAAAAAGCTAATATCCAAAGAAAAGCTTTGGAATTTCCCTGAAGAACCTTTGAGAACTACTCTCGAAGACTAATTCATGAAATTACACATAAGCCTTGTCTAAAAGGGCTCAGATTGTGTTTAAGAATGAAGGTGGTCTTACCAAATGTTGACTTTCAAGCTATGTAAATTGTACAAACTCAGTGTTTACCTTATATACTTCATGTTCATATATTTAGCTCAAACTGCCAACAACAGGTATGTAATCCTAACAAACTGGTTTAGATATTTGTGGAAATAGAAAGTAAACCTAAAAAAATTCCATGAACAAAGAAAGAAAGAGAAAGTGGGAAGGAGTTCAATGTAGACCTGCAGTCTGACAGCGAGGGCTCTGTATGGAAAATATTGCTTTCAGGTATGATCGAGCTTGATCATTAACACATTGAATACCGGCGGTGTTTACGGAATTATGTCGAAGAATCCCAGCATTCTAAACCATTTTTTGACGTTTTTTGTATAGTCACACCATATTATGTGATAGGGCCACTGAAACATGTTATGGCTCGTTTGAAAGCTGAGACTTTAAACTCTTTGTGGGTCAAAACTGCGTGTCTCTAGGTGCCGCCATTAGCGAGCTATCCTTAGCTAAACCAAGGCGGGTATCCACCAAAATCAACAACAAACTGAGATATCGGCTTCCCTTTCCCTCCAAGCGTGATCGCCGCACGTTGCAAAGCTAAGCTAAGCTAACCTGTTCATAAGACCGCCTCCTGACTTGTCGCGTGTCTTCTTCTCCTTCTTGTTGTTTGTTTATGTACGTTAGATAACTTAGATAAGTTAGATAACTTTAACTTCAAAATCTCAAATGTCATGGATACTGTTGCACCTGTTAAAAATAGGATGATCTTGAGCAGAAAGCGAACACCATGGAGGAACACTATGACGGTAAAGGCCTTGAAAACAGAATGCAGGAAAGCAGAGCGTAAATGGAGAAAAACTAAACTTCAAATTCACCATGACCTCTACAAACAAAGTCTTTGTAATTTTAACCACGGGTTACTCCGCGCTAGACAGCAACACTTATCTGAAATGATTAATAAGAATATCAACAACACTCGTGCTCTGTTTGCTATGGTTAATAAGCTGACAACCCCCCCAAAACAGATAGTTTCAGAACTCTGTTCCACAGAAAAATGCAATGAATTTGCTTGTTTTTTCAATGAAAAAATCGAATCTATAAGGCTAAATATCAACATAAATCAGCAAAATAATAAAATGACGCAAACCTTAAAACCACCTAGGAATCAATCAACTATGATGTCAGAATTCAATACAGTTGACCAAAAAACCATAGAAGAAACAGTCCAGCATCTTAAACCATCGACATCCTGTCTTGACACAATGCCATCTGACTTCTTTAAAACTATTGTAAGCTCTGTCCAAACAGATTTGCAGCAAATAATAAACTGCTCACTTCAATCAGGCACGTTTCCTAAACCCTTAAAATTAGCTGCCATCAAGCCACTCCTAAAACAGAGAACATTGGATGCTTCCATTTTAACCAACTACAGACCCATCTCAAATCTTCCTTTTATAGCCAAGATTGTTGAGAAAGTGGTTTTTAATCAACTCAGTAACTTCTTGAACTCCAGTGGACTCCTTGACAAATTTCAGTCAGGCTTCCGACCTCACCACAGTACAGAAACGGCTCTTATTAAAGTGTTAAATGACATAAGGTTGAACACTGACTCAGGCAAGGTGTCAGTTCTGGTATTGTTGGATCTCAGTGCTGCATTTGACACTGTGGATCACAGTATACTGCTGAACAGGTTGGAAACCTGGGCAGGACTCAGCGGGACAGTCCTAGAATGGTTCAGGTCCTACTTGGAGGAGCGGAGTTATTTTGTGACTATTGGAAGTAATCAATCTGATCGAGTGGCTATGACATGTGGAGTTCCTCAGGGGTCAGTTCTTGGACCCCTTCTGTTCACTCTATACATGCTGCCTCTGGGTCAAATTCTGAAGAACTCTAAAGTCAACTACCACAGCTATGCAGATGACACACAGATATATCTGGCACTGTCTCCAGATGACTGCAGTCCTATAGAGTCATTGTGCGACTGCTTAGAGCAAGTCAAAAAGTGGATGAACCAAAATTTCCTTCAGTTAAATCAAGAAAAAACTGAGGTCATTGTGTTTGGCAACAAAGAGAAGAGGTTTGCTGTCAGTAAACATCTTGAGTCACTGTCTCTAGAAACTAAAGACCAAGTCCGGAACCTCGGCGTGCTGATAGACTCAGACCTGACCTTCAACAATCATATCAAATCAGTCACCAAATCAGCCTTTATTCAACTTAAGAACATATCCAGAATTAAGGGTTTCATGTCCCAAACAGATCAGGAGAAGCTGATTCATGCTTTCATCTCCAGCAGACTTGACTACTGTAACGGTCTTCTGACTGGACTCCCCCAAAAGAGTCTCAAACAGCTGCAGCTCATTCAGAACGCTGCAGCCCGAGTTTTAACCAGAACAAAGAGATCACATCACATCACCCCAGTTCTCAAGTCTTTACATTGGCTCCCGGTCAGATACAGAATAGATTTTAAAGTTCTGCTGCTCGTCTACAAATCACGGAATGGTTTAGGTCCAGAACACATGAATGATATGCTAGCTGAGTATAAACCCAGCAGAGCTCTGAGATCTGCTGACTCAGGTCAGATAGTGGAGCCCAGAGTTCAAACTAGACCCGGTGAAGCAGCTTTTAGCTGTTATGCTGCACACAACTGGAACAAACTACCAGCAGAACTGAAATCAGCCCCAACTGTGAGCACTTTTAAATCCAGGTTAAAAACATTTCTCTTTCCGTGTGCTTATGGTTGAGTTTATATTTTTCTTTTTCCCCTCTTCTTTGATTGCTTTAATTTTTATTCTATTTTTATTCTCTTTAAATTGCTTGTTTTTATGCTGCTTTATGCTGTTCTTTTAAATGCCTTGTCTTTATGTAAAGCACATTGAGTTGCCTGTGGTATGAAATGTGCTATATAAAGAAAGATGCCTTGCCTTGTGTTACTTTACCGTCACCCTATGGAAACCGACACGTGCGATTGGACAAAATGCGGAAATGCACAACAATCAATACAGCGTTATCAAAATTGTTCTTGAGTTGACGCAAAGCCATTGGCGTAATGATCAAAATGTCCAGATGATGACACCAGTTTTTGACTGCCATCTATGTCAGTTCTGTTCATCACATAATTACAAAAATCACACAGAATGTGCATTAGAATGTATAGATTCAGAATCCATAAAAAAAACGTAAAAACGTATTTTTACGGTTTGGGAGCCAACGCATTGGCAGTAAAAACGTAGTTTTACGTGACTTGGGAGTCAATGTGTTAAGAGCTTTATATGTCCATCCATCCATTTTTTTTATACCTGCTTAACCTTGTAGCACCCAAGCATCTGAATAACCATTGAAAAAAATCATTTTGGCTCTTCTTGCATCTTTTTGGGTGGGAATAAACCAATATTTTTGGAATTGGGCTATTTTTGATCATTTTAGGCCATGTTGCAAATTTGCAGCTGTGGGCTTTCCTGATTAATTTTGTTCACAAAACCAAGTCATTCTCTGCAGATCGTTTGGCAAAAAAGGTTTTAATGAAAGTTCACCAGTAACTGCTGCTACCACAATAAAATGTATATAATAAACCTTTATTGAACATTCTTAATACAAAGTGCAGAACGCAACCATCATAAACTTTCCATTCAACAACAAATCAAACAGATTTCACAGATCTTTGTTGTAAAAATGTGAAGCACATATAAAATGCAAAAAATGTAATGTAAATAAAAATGTAAAGTAAATAAAAAATGTGCACATGAAGCTAATAAAAAAATGCAAAAAAAAAATCATAATACTACAATTTGGAGAGCTGAACTCCCATTAGCGCTGTGAAAGGTGGACAAAGCAGACCACACCAAACGAGACCAGAACCAACTAGAACAGACCACCGCAAAGCAGAGTGTAATTCACTGAGCCAAGAAAATGATGCTGTGACCACTGTCGGCACATAAAATGTCATGTAAAAAAATATTACACATGGATGTAAATAATGTATGTAAATTTAAAAAATCAAATAATGTAATGTAAATAAAAATATAAATAAAAATATAATGTAAATAAATAAAAAGCTTGTTGCATATCTGCAACTGTGGGTGCTACAAGTTTAATCCAACTCAGGGTCACAGGGGGGCTGCAGCCTATTCCAGCTGTCTGTGGGCAAGAGGCAGGACACCCTGGACAGGTCACGAGTCCATCCCAGGGCCACACAGAGACAAACAATCATGCACACTCACACTCACTCTCACTCCTCAGTTTAGAGACACCAGTTAACCTAACAAGCGTGTTTTGGGGCAGTGGGAGTAAGCTGGAAGTAGCCGGTGAGAACCCACACATACACAGGGACAACATGCAAACTCCCCCTGCTGGGATTGGAACCAGGAACCCTCCTGCTGTAAGGTGACAGTGCTAACCACCAACATGCAGCCATGCTTTATACGTGAGGAGAAGAATTTTAAATTCTATTCTGAATTTGGCAGGGAGCCAATGAAGCCAAGCTAATGTATGTATGCATAAACATACCAAACACTGAAAAAAAATGACATCCCGCCTTTTTAGTGTACAGCCTCAAAACAAAACTTTGCATCTGACATGCACAATGTACACACAGACAATACATGCTCTGCTGAGCACACACACAGAAACACAGAGGCGGGAACTGTGGACAGGCAGTGCAGAGCTCCCTTGCTGAAAGCCATATTGATTGGAATAAAGGTCTTTTGATGAGGCAGATTGCTCATCAGGCTGGAACGACATGCTTCTCAGATGTGACGCCTTTTCAGACCAGCCCAGGGGCCCATCGACTAAGTCTTGGCCATCCTATTTGTGTATATGTGTGTACATTTATGTGTGTGTCTGTCTTTAGCGATCACATTTAAGATGAGCCAACATTGATTGAAGATAGGCCCATCTGGGTCACCCTGGCCCCACCCTGACATGTCCTCTGTTGGGGAAAGGACATGTCTCGTGGAGGCTAGTGAACTTCATGCTCCAGCCAGGATACACATCAGACAAAATGTCAATCAGCAATTGACAAATTATTCCTAAAATATATTTAATTTGGAGGTAAGATGAGTAATACTGGTTGTTTGGAATTGGCTCATTTAATGGATCATGTGAAATACAACAGGACCATTCCATTAAGATTATTTTTCCACATTGACAGTGAGTGGAACTGATTAGTCACACAAAGTCATTTTTAACAAGTTCTCTTAATTAATGCATCTTGTCACAAGACATAGGCTGTGTTCGAAACCGCCTACTTCTCCTACTACTCCTACTAACTTTAACTTTTTTAAGTTCCCGGATGTATACTAGATGCATACTAGATTCTCCTAAATGTTGGGTATGCATCATGAGGTTACTACTCATACTCAAACTACCCAAGATGCAACGTAACGTGACGTCGCCGATCGTCATTTCCTGTCAAAACGGCAGTTTCAAGCTAGCTACAACGAGGGTAGGTTCACTTCCTGTTTTCAAAACAAAAGCACCCATTGTATGGTAATGGCTTTCCCTATGATAAAAGGCAACAGGTATTTTATTTTGTGAAAATAACCGGAAGTGCGTTGCTCACTGCGGCTAGCTTTAATAGCGCCGAATTCGTGGGAACAAAATTGTAAACAGCCGGTATTTTGTCAGGTTTTCAACTCGTTGGGGATCTAAACGACTACTTTCTCGCCTGAAAATGTTTCAAATGTTGCTAAAGTTTACAGAGTTTAGAGCTTAAGGGAAATCAGCTTCAGGCCGGCTGATATCGGCTCGGGCAGGAGCGAAATGCATTGTGGGTAAACGCTCAGCATACTCCCTGATCGAATGAGTATGCCGTTTTCAAGTATGTAGTAGGCGGTTTCGAACACAGCCAAGCATTATTTTTCAAAAGCAGGTTATTTTTCAAAATAAAACATTGTTCAGACTCGGATAATAAATTAAACGGAAATAATGTAAGTTATTTATTCTTTCTGTGCGGCCCAGTACCAAACGACCCACGGACCGGTACCGGTCTGGGGCGCGGGGGTTGGGGACCGCTGATCTACAGTATATATTAAAATCTAAAACATTCAGAGAACCTGAATACATCTCTGTGTGCAAACTTGATATTGATGAAAATCATTTTTGTAGACCTGTGATGTTCGTGCTGTTGGTTTCCACTCTTATGGAAATCACTACATGGGCTCAGGAATGCCTCCACAAATCACTGTCTGTGAACAGAGTACTGCCATAGCATATACAAATACAGTTTTAAGCGTCATGTAAAAGAGGAAGCCATATTTGTACAGGATCCAAAAAGGCTATCTTCTCTGGGCGAAAGCACATATAAAATGGACTGAGATAAAATGGAAAACTGTTTTTTGGTCAGACAAATCAAACTTTGAAAATGTTTTATTCAATCTGTATCGTCCAGACTACAGATGAAAAGGACCATAAAGCTAATTATCATTGCTTAGTTCAAAAGCCTTCATCTCTTATGGTATGTGAGTGCATTAGTGCCAATGGAACTGGCAACTTCCATCACTGCTGAAAGGTATATTTATAGATTTTAGAGCCACATATGCCTACATCCAGACACAGGAAAGGGCTTGCCTTTTTCAGCAAGACAGCACAAAGTTAGTTAAAAATTATTTCAAAAGGCATCTATTACATGGCTTTACAGTAAAAGAGTCCAGATGCTTGCCTCCAAAGCTTTTTATCAATTAAAAATATTTGGCAAAGAAGACCAAAGAATCATGTAGAAGCCTATATCAGACAAGAAAGACACAACATTCTTCTCCCAAATGTCCAGAAATAGGTCTCCTCATTTCCCAAACATTTACAGACTGTTGTTAAATGCAGAAGGAATGCAACGCAATGACACCTAACCCTGACCCATCCTTCTGACATGTTATGCTGCTATCAAATTTAATATAACCAGATATTTTTCATGAAATGGTGAAATGCCTCACTTTCAACTTATGATATATTTACCCTTTTGTTAATTGTAAGTAACGCTGTTTTTTGGGGATTTAGGGTTGTACATAGAAATGTAACATTGTTGCAACCTGCTGTTAAAACCTCAGCTGTTGCCTTCTCTGTGTGGAGTTTGCACATTCTACCCCTGCTTGTGCAAGTTTTAGTCAATGTTTTATCCACGTGATGGACTGGCAATGCCCACTTCTCCTCCAACAACACCTGTGAAAGACTCAAACCCCACATTGCACAAGGATTTATATGGTTTCTTAAGCCACAGCACATGTGTAAAATTACAAATGAATGCATTTAAACACAGAGATCAAACCTTTGCCTGATGACCTTTCAAATTGTGGAAGGTTCGAGAATAAAATTCCCCATTTAGCCAGCCCCTACAGTTCATTGTGATTTCTAATAAAGCAAGCAACTGTCCCGCTAACGTGTCTCTGAGCAAGACACTAAGTTGCTGTTGTAGAATTTCACTTTAGAGGTTTTTCCATCTAATTCATATATGTTTTTCAAGGATTTTTGTTTTCCCTTGTTCCTTTAATTTTGTTTCTCTCCTGCCTCCATCTCAATTATTTATTTCATTAATAGCCTTTCATTCGAATGAAAACATGAAATAATGCATACATAAAATTAGCTAACCTGTATGACCAGATCACATACATACATGTTTTGGTTTTTTTTGGTGTTTTTAATTGGCACTTTTTTATATGGCAATTATCTTTCTAGTTTTGCCCTTTTCTGAGGTATGTTTTTTGTTTAGGGAAAGGCAAGAGTTGGCAAAAGCAGATTCTATCCAACCCACTGGCTTCCCCCCCCCCCCGCATTGCTGAGATACTCTAACTCTTAATAATAGATCCAAATTGATTTTAACCCAGCCCAGACCCAAGCCAAGATGGAAAGACAATGCTGTCCAACCATGAACATATGTGGGTTTTTTTAATGCATTTGTGACTACATGGTTTGTGTTTCCACAAGTATGAGGAGCAGCACATTTACAGTAAACTCCAAAAAAAGTAGCGTGTGTTTATATTTGCAAGAGAAAAGACGTCCGTGTTCTGATCTCAAAAGCTCCTGACGTGTTCCAAGAATTAAATATTTAGGCGAACAAAGCCTTGACCTCCATGTGCCTCCAGAGACTCCTGGTTCCCATTGATTTCCTACAGGACAACTGGGACACCATTACTACAAAATGTACTATAGCTGGCCACACATACCCTCTGACACTCACCGGGTTAATCCCCATCATCATCACTGTCCACTGTGGCGATTTATGTGTGTGTCTGTGTGTCTATTGTAAATGGGCACAACTCAAGGTCTCCTCTCTTCATCTTCTCCAAAAGAGAACTTAACCTTGTAGCACCCACAGTTGCAGATATGCAACAAGCTTTTTATTTATTTACATTATTTATTTACATTATATTTTTATTTATATTTTTATTTACATTACATTATTTGATTTTTTAAATTGACATACATTATTTACATTCATGTGTAATATTTTTTTACATGACATTTTATGTGCTGACAGTTGTCACAGCATCATTTTCTTGGCTCAGTGAATTACACTCTGCTTTGCGGTGGTCTGTTCTCGTTGGTTCTGGTCTCGTTTGGTGTGGTCTGCTTTGTCCACCTTTCACAGCGCTAATGGGAGCTCAGCTCTCCAAATTGTATTATTATGATTTTTTTTTGCATTTTTTTATTAGCTTCATGTGCACATTTTTTATTTACATTACATTTTTTGCATTTTATATGTGCTTCACTTTTTCACAACAAAGATCTGTGAAATCTGTTTGATTTGTTGTTGAATGGAAAGTTTATGATGGTTGCGTTCTGCACTTTGTATTAAGAATGTTCAATAAAGGTTTATTATATACATTTTATTGTGGTAGCAGCAGTTACTGGGGAACTTTCATTAAAACCTTTTTTGCCAAACAATCTGCAGAGAATGACTTGGTTTTGTGAACAAAATTAATCAGGAAAGCCCACAGCTGCAAATATGCAACATTGCCTAAAATGATCAAAAATAGCCCAATTCCAAAAATATTGGTTTATTCCCACCCAAAAAGATGCAAGAAGAGCCTAAATGATTTCTTTCAAGGATTATTCATATGCTTGGGTGCTACAAGGTTAACTTTCAGGACTCTTGACCAGTGAAACCCTTTAAGTTATGAGTGGGATGAAGCCATCTTTGCATTCTGCCCAACACATGACCACCTTTTTCTCATCAATCAGATATCTAACTGCAAAACAACTCAGAGGGAGGCATTGCATCAGTATTAAGAGCCAGCCGCTGAAAATGATTTCCATTGTACATTACATAGTATCAACATGGATATTCAAATATAAGAATTGTGAAATCTTTACTGCTCAAGTGATTCAACCTTTGATTTAATACTTTTCTGTATCACTCAGTAATTCTATTGCTTTGATATTTAGATTTTTGTTTGTTTGTCTTTATTCTTGTCAAAATGCAAAATTTAAGTCATGCTGCAAATACAATTAAGAAACCTCAAAATGTCATACCAACTTCTATTCTCAACGCCTTTAAATTGACGATTCCAAAAGATTTCTATGTAGTTTTACTGGGCAGCTTTCAGCTACAGATCATGTCTTCTCAGCTTTGTTGAAGCTTCCAAATGACTGTAAATGAATGACTGGTTGCTTTTTATAGACTCAGTCGTGCATTTATGTGAATAAATGCATTTCAATTAACATGCTCAACCCAGTGATCCTCAGTTTATTAAACAGAAATAAGCTTCCTATGAAATTGTTTAATTCAAGAGGACAACACGTAGTTTGTATATGATGCAAACATAATTTTTTTTAGGGAAAATGTTTTTTTTATTTGTATTGTTTATATGGTATTTTTATTTTTTTTTTATATTGTACCTTCTCAGTTGCCTTTAAGAATCTTCACAACGAATACAAGTACTTCATACATAACCTAATAAAATACAGTATACACTTATTGCTAAATTCCAGAGAGTCTGCGATACATGCATGGCAGCCAGCATGCAAGTTGCACAGTCAAAATTTGTTTGGGACAAAGTTCTGCAGAAAGAAAAGCTAGTGTTGGGTTTTAAAAAGAGCACTGTTAAATGCATTGTAAACATATGGGAATAATCTGGCACTAACCAGGTAACATAGTGGCGAAAAGTCATGCTGAAGGAGCTCCACAGCATAGAATGGAGTGCCTGTCCATAGGACTACTTTGAGCTTTTACATCCAACCAAACTGAATTTTGGAAAAAATTGTTGGCAGGAAATAGCTACTGCTTCAACAACACACACAAAAAAAAAAAATGTATCTAGGAGACTCTAATGACATGTGAAAAAAGATACAATGAAAATGTGTGGGGCACACAATTTAGTATCAGTAGTATATATATAAATAAATAGAATTAATGAGTACAACAAAAAGTGGTCCCATTATTTTTCATATGTGGGTTAAATGGCATCTCCAACTCAAACTTAATTTGATGATCTGAATATACTGTAATGCTATAATTATTTAAATGTTTCTGTGGGTAGGGCATTTTTTAAAGTTAATTTATTTACGTAGATTTTTTGTTAGTGGTAGTTGATGTTATTGTCGTTTATTTTATTTAGTTATTATTATTTTATTTTTTTTACTCTTTTTCTTTTTATTAAGTAATTTTCTTTCTATTAAGTAATCTTAATCATCGTATTGGCACATGCTATGGAGAGTCCAGAAGATTTACCAATGCCAAAGTTTGTGTTATGTTAATCTGGAACTGCTGTGTATTTTTCTTTATGGAAAACTAATAAAGTTCAAGTCATAAAAAAAAAGTAGTATTTATATATATATCTATAAATACTACTTTTATATATTATAACTCAAGTTTTCAGTATGTCTTGTTTTTGCTGATCAAATGATATTCACAATGAGAATATTTATTCAAATATAGGTTGAAAAACAGGCTTTTTTTAAACACTGTACATGTCAACAGAACATTACATTATAAGTATTCACAAATAATGTTTTATAATATTACCAGCAGGACGAGGAGAAAAAAATAGATATTTTCTTCTAAGTTAAATTTGACTTAACTACTGTACTATGGCAACTTAACACCACAAGATGACTCATTCTGAGCAAATGCAGATGTGATCTGCATCCATGAGTGTCTGTAAGCAGATCACATTTAGGCCATAATCTGTGCACAATACAAAAGGTTAATCATAATTTGGATTGAAAACACAGCTGATGCATGACAGGACGGTGTGTTCTCTCTTTTCGTTTGTTTGATTACAGTGAAACAAATAACAATGGCATTCTAATCCCATCCCACCTCACTGCCCTGCACTACCGTCAGACTTAACCCCATCAACATAGCTTTTTTCAGCCTTGTTTTATTTTGTTCTGTTTTTTTTTCATTCTTTTTTGTTTGGTAGCTTGTTTATTTTTAGTGATTTTTTTTTTGATTTTTATTTTTTTACTTGTAGTTTTTTGACATGGGTCTTGACATGGGCAAAATTTCCTTAAAGAACAGAATATATCAGATGTTTGAATCCTTCCGAGGACCTCAGACAGTGCAGTATGTAAACAACACTCATTTTCACTCATCAGTGATGAAAATCTGAAATATTCTTTTGTATTGTCACTGAGCAAGTCATGAAATCCTGAACTCCTCCAGTGCTGCACAGTAGCACAACCTTTTCTTTGACCCCTACCTGGACTAGCGAGGTAAGTCAGTTTGGTCATTTTATTAGCAAAATGTTAGATCAGATGATTGTCTCTCAATTTAATTTATCTATTGAAATGAAGCAACTACATCACTGCCTGTGCAAGAGTTCTTTGTACTAGCTCCATTGTGTCCGTATGAAGGCAAGGCAATTTTATTTATAGTGCACAATTTGTACACAAGGCAATTCAAAGTGCTTCACAGCTACATAAAATCACAAGAAGGCAATAAAATCATTAAAAAAATAATAATAATTAAAAAAAATAAAATAATAATAATAATAATAATAATAATAAAATTAAACATTTTTAAATACCCATTAAAAATAATCATTCATTAGTTATTTTAAAAGTGAAGAGTGCAGATAAAATATGAACCTCCCTCCTCACATGGAGACGGATTAGATGGTTTGGTCCATCTGATGTTTTGGTCTCCCCTGATGGTTGCTACAGAGCAGGACCATCTCTGTCGCATTCTCCCTGCTTGGCTTGAGAGAAACCAATAAACTTCATCGACCAGTCACCGCTTTTGACTGGTACCTTATGAAACAAAAATTAAAATATACTTTATCAGTCAGACAGAGAAACTATAATGTTGCAGTATTTTTTTTTACATTTAGACTTTTAAATATAGTCTGTTTTTATCACTTTTGTAGACAGCCTCAGTGTTGTATTTCCAGTCTAGTCTGTTGTCCATCCTCCTCCTAGGTATCTGTAGTCATCCACCACCTCCACCTCTTCTCCCAGGTTGATGATAGAGTTGGGCTTATTCATGATCCTCCTCCGCTAAATCCGCATTAATCTCTTTTTTGCTTTATACAGATCCAAGATGAGGTTATCATTCCCTAACCATGCCAACAAATGATCAGCCAGTTCCCTCTACTCAGCCTCTTGTCCATCACTGATACACACCATAACTGCAAAGTCATCCGAGTATTTCTGAAAATGAAAGGAAAGGGGGTTGTACTGGAAGTCTGAGGTGTACAGAGTGAAGAGAAACTGTGAGAGTAAAGCCCCCTGTGGTGCTTCTATAATGCTGATCACCCTCTCAGTCTCATAAACTGTGGTCTCTTTGTACAGTAGTCAATAAGGTGGCTGTAGAAGCATCCACTTGTATTTTCTGCAGTTTCTTGCTTAATTTCAGAGGCTGCATTGTATTAAAATCAGTGGAGAAATCAAAGAATATGATCCTCACCATGCTATTTACTTAACAGGTACATTAACCCCGAGGCTATAAGCAAACTGCAGTGGGTCCTGAAAGGTGGCTATTGAGGTGAGCCAATAACTGTCTCTCTAGGACTTTAAGGCAAGCTTTCTGTGGTCAATGATAGCATATCGGTTAGATTTTAGGTACCAGAACAGGGGAGGATGTCTTACACAGCACTGAAATTGTTGCCTGCCTCCTCTTTTGGTTAAGATGGAAGTGCTGTAGACTCCTACATATGTTAAGCACAGGCTTTTGGGACCCTGGAGCTGACACCATCTGGACCGGCAGTCTTTTTTCCAATTCAGTCTCTCCAGCTATTTCTTAACTTGCTGGAGACCAACATGCTGAAGGGGGAGGCTGTGTTGAGATCCATGATGGAAGTGCAGGGTGACATTATGGAGTGGTGACAGGGCACATGTAGATTGTGAGGGATGTGTTGCTTGATCTGAACTGAGCTTACTAAAAAACATTTTTAACACATAGGCTCTGTCAAAACATCTATGCTTCAAAAAGTTTGATCTTCTTTCACTTTAAAAAGGACACTGTGTAATAAATTAAGTCATTTATTAGCTCAAATCAACATATTCATTCATAAATTAGTCCTCATTGGAGTAAAATTATCTCTGTCAAAAATCTCACTTATCCTCCTGAGTGAAGAATAACTTGTCTGTATCTACATAGAGCGGGCAAGCTCTATGGAGGCTGCCATGTCCTTCCGCTCTATGAAAAACGACGAAGTGCAGAGAGGGACATAAAGCACTTCAAATCGCGCTAGATTTTATCTCGTAAATGATCCCATTAATAATGCATTGATTGTTACCAAACTTCTGCCGTAGTACACATAGACTCTTAGCTCCCAAAACCAGGCATTAGAAAGTTTGTAAGTTTACCGGGAGTTTATTTAAAAGAACACTTTCCAGATAGCAACTACACACTGCTGCTAACGCTACCGCTGCGTCAACGTCACTTCCGGTAACTCCCGGAATATGACTAATTGCATTGCTTGCACAAGGCTATGTCAGCTTATGTTATCTGACATGTTATCTGTCATCTGTATTTATAGTGTTATTGTATGTGTCTTATATAATCCTTTGTACTGTGTGTCTTGATGTCTTTTTGTTTGTATGGACCTTGAGTCTGAAGCTATAGCTTCTTGAATCTTGACACATACCGCCTGCCGTAGTTCAAGAAGTTGCAACACACATTTGAAAACGCGAGGCGCTAGAGAGCAAATTCATTCGACTTTGCAAAATAAAATTGCACTACTAGATGGGGGAAGAAATTACAAAGTGTCCCTTTAAAGCCTGTGGTTGTTCTCATCCCTGACCACACATCTGTCACATTGTTCTGCTGGAACTTGCGTTCTAGCTCTTTTTTTTCACCTGTTTTTGAGAAGTCCTAACCCTCCCTAAAGGCTTTCTTTTTTATATTCAGCAGCTTTTTCAGGTCACTTGGGATCCAGGGTTTGTTCGTGGGGAAGCATGACATTGTCCTTGTGGGACTAGCACTCTTCACACGGAGGTTAATGCAATCTGTCACACACTCAATCATGGCATTGATATTATATCCAAGAGGTTTACAGACAGCACTCCAGTCGACAGCTTCAAAGCATGTTGAGCTTGCTGAGAGCATTTCTTCAAAGTCCACATGTTCACAGGTTGCTGCTGAACAAGGGGTGCATAGCTGGAAGTGAGGAGAACTAGATTGTGGTCTGATTGGGTGACAAGTGGGGGAACTGTATGCTTCTTCTACATTTGCTTTGAATAAATTCAGCTTGTTAAGAGGTTGGAAGTGTAGCAGTGGGGGACACATGGTGGATTGACTAAACAGAAATTGATGACTGACTATAATTACTTACGACAAAGTAGAGCCTTTTGGAAGTGTTTATGGCAAACTTTAGCTTTTTTGGGAAATTTCAGAACAGCCAAATTGTTTTACTTTATTAATGCAGACTGCTTAAAACTTGTCATCACTGATGCAAACACATCTTTATAAGGATAAAAAAAAATAAAGATATAAGCCCAGAGATCCAAAAGATTACATTATTAGATTATTAGGTATAGATAACCCTTGGCCATTAATTGCAAGGTGAAGTCCAACAGTTTTCTTTCTTTGTTTTGATGTTCTACAACAAAGCCAAGACAAGAGTAACCTGGTTCTCACGCAGATGGATGTTTCTCATCCATCTGGAATTTTGTCGGTTGCCTAGCTGTTCTCTGCTGTGAGTAGGCGGGGGTTGTATTCAAAAACCTCTCGAACTTGATTGGAGAATTCAATGTGTGTGTCACGTACTACTTCGACCAATCATATCGAAAGCGGACGTGACGCGTTGGAGCGCGACCAGTCTCTCGGTCTGTGGTGGAAAATAAACAAAACACAACAGCAGCAAGCAAAGCAGGAGCTAGCAGCAGCTAACACCCCGCCCCACGATTGTGATTGGATCTAGGCATAGAGGCGGGCCCGGTTATGGGGTAACCGAAGATTTCGGGCTCAACAAGGCGCGCCCAGACCCTCGTGCGAGCTCACGAAGTGTAACGAAGATGCACGAAGCACGAAGGGTCTGCGTGAGAGCCAGGCTAAGACAAGAGAGAGGGAAAAAGGAAAAAAATTCTATAAATCTACTCTGAATGCCAGATTAGGTTATCAAAATGTATTAATGATTGCAGGCCTTGGTATACTTAAATACCTGAAGGAAGTCAAAGATAACCTGGAATCTCAAACAAGAAGTAGTCACGCACCAAAACCTTTTGCAGCTCTCCAACTTTTGCTCTTTCCTTTATTCATTTGTACTGTCCACACAGTCACGCTCTCACCTGCACTTATTTCTGAGTGCAGAAAAATCTGCTTTCATTTTTCCATCTTGATGTCAGTGAGCAATTAGCAAGAAACACAATCAGACAGCAACATGATTCTTTATTAAGGACTTTTCCAAACTGAGTTTGAAGAGCACAAAAAAATATTTACACAGCTTTTTCCAAGGGTATGTCCAAGTGAACTCCAAAAACATATCTACAAGGTTCATAGAAATGTTGCCCTCTTTGTCTGATATCTCCTTTCCTGATTTATCACTGTCATGACTGAGTCTCCACTATGTCTTGAAGTGTTTTTTATTTTCTGTGTTTTGCTACTTTATGAGCTTAAAAACCTTTCCTTGTCCGTTAGATCCATCAGTCTTCAACAAGGTCAGTTACTGCTGTCTTAGTGTACAGTGCAGAAGAGGGTCGTGTAGTTCTTGTAAAGTGGACTCTCTTGACTGTGTAGCCAATGGGTGTTAATAAAAGCTCCCATAGTCTCAATAGAGGTATCAATCAACAACTAAGTGGTTAGATTTTTAAATCACTGTATTACAAACCTTTACTTGCCAACTGGACCTATAAGAGAAATGACATGAAAGATGAGGCGTAGCTGCCAGTTCATTTAGTAGGGGTGGGACGAAATGCTTTGGTCACGATTCCATTGTATCACGATTCTAAGGTGCCGATTCGATTTGTATCACGATTCTTGATAATTGCGATTCTACAAGTATTGCGGTTCGATATAATCAGTAATTGCAATTTTCTTCCTCCTTAAAAAACAAACAAGTTGAATCATACACTTCTAGAATGAATGTTGTTCACATAAGCAATGCACATCAGTCTGTGTCAGTCATTCCAGCAGCTGACATTTATTTCAACTGAGACAAAAAGAGCTACTTAACATGTACAGCATCTTTTAAAGTTTACAGTTACAAAATTAATTGAAATGTCCACACAGCACAAATGTGGGCTAGTCTTAAAGCCATAATGTGTAATATTTCACGTTGTCTATTAACAAATTTGAGTCTTATCATTCACAAGTATTACCTCAATCGTTATTAATTACCTCCATCACAAAAGTGCAGTGTTCTTATATTCTTTATATTCAGCATGCGAATGTACATAAGAGTGTTACACCCCAATGGATGTCGCCATGTTTCTCCGCCATTTTTAAACTACGGGATTTGTAGAAGGACATGTCATCAGCTTCGCATTTTCCGTTTACACATTGGAAACGGAAAATGCGAAGCTGATGACATGTCCTTCTACAAATCCCGTAGTTTTAAAATGGCGGAGCGACATGGAGACATTCATTGTCCGTGAAATATTACACATTATAGCTTTAATGTTACGGGTCCCAAGGATGGGGACCGCGATGGCGAATATGTTACCTGTAAAAGCAGGCGAAGGGCGATGCGTCTCTCTTTTCCTCCAGAATGTGTCTCAGTCTGATTTATTTCACACAAAATAAAAGCTATGTAAACACTAAACATGAATCTTCACTTTACAATTCAGCTGGTTCTTTGTTCACATCCCTTACGTTCAACTATTCCACAACCTCAGTGAAATATGTTCTCTTTAAGCCATTTCAGTTTCTCTAATCACCACATTTCTCTACATACACAGTTATATCCAATAAACAGTATCAGTAAATACATCACATTTGTCTAATTCACCTAAACGAGCTCGGCACGTAATGGCGGCCGTGCGGGAAATGTATCCCGTTTCTAGCACGTTTTACCCATAAATAACTCGGGCAAATCGCCTTAAACTCTCTTATTTACATTAGCATGGATAAAAGGCGATAACACCAAAAACATTTTATGGTTCACACACCGTTTACCGACCTGTAAAAGCAGGTGAAGAGCAATGAAGACACGATGCGTCTCTCTTTTCCTCCAGAATGTGAACACCTGGAGCGACCACAACGTTCTGCCCTCTGCTTTCCAAAACCAAATGACCCATTTCATATGATTCTCCATTTTTAAATAAAATTGAAATAAATACAGAAATTAATGAAAAGTGTCCCATAAACACGTTTTACCCGTTTTACGTTTTACAAGAAATAATAATGTGGCCATTCCCTCTCAGGGGTGCCACATTAACCTAACTTAATGTATTGAATTAATGAAGTTTTTCTGGACACGGATATGACGTAATATAATCGATTCAGGGGAGAAAAATCGATTTTTAAAATCATCCCATAAAAAAAATTGCAATATGTACATGAATCGATTTTTTTCGCTCACCCCTATCATTTAGTGATACAAAAGCAGAAGGGAATGATTTTGGGGTGTTAGAAGTTTAACAGAACTGGACTGTCAGGACCTTTGTCGATGAAGATAGATTGTGATTGTCACAACTGACTGTTGTCACTATATCATAAAATGCTTTAGACCATTAGGCTCACAAGAATCTCAGTTTTTTTTTTTTTTTTGCACTGGTATGTCATATGTGTTACTCCTCATTCAAAGCACTTCTGTTCACAGCAAAAAGTGCTCGCTGGTGAGCCATTGGAATTTTAAGGGGTTAACAACTCTTGCTGGTTGATCCCAAACCAAAAAAGACAAAAACAAATATGAATCCACTGAAGAGTCTTATGATGCTCATGGTGAAGTTGACCAAATTAGACCTGATAAAGAATATTTGTCTGTCAGTGCTTCTTATATATTCTACCTGAGTAGTTCCTACTTATATCTTCCATCATTTGTATTTATGATTTATGACCACTGGTACAATTGTCCATCTTTGCCTTTGTTTGTTTTGTTTTTTTCTTGCATGTGTATGTGATTGTTAATTTTTTTGGCATGTGTCTTTATTTCCAATACCAGTCATTATTGGAAATTTATTGTGACTTTATTATTCACTTTCACCAGTCATCATTTTTCAAAAACAACCACTGCTGATATTAAAGTATTGTAGATCTACACCAGTTTAGTATTCAGATGAACCAAACAACTCTCCAACTTCTTTTTTTGCCTCTCTTATACCGCTCAGTCCTGCTTTCCTCTCCAGATTAAACACTCCAGGCCTCCTACAGCTCATATTCCCTGTGAGAACTTCAGTCGAACAACACTGAACCAGTGGAAGTTGCTCTGGAATTGAATTAGATTCCAGTTGACATGCATTGGAAGTAGGCACTCCTTGTAATTCAGACCTCTTTATAGCCAATCTATTTTTTAATAAAGGTTCAGAGAAAAACATTAAAGTATTGATCTTTATTTATCGACCTCAGCCCAAAGCATAGTTAAAGCTGACACAAATCAATCAAAATAAATTTAAAATGATGATTGCACATATGAAGAGCCTGGCCGCCTGTTTTGGGGAGTAATTAGGGAGCTAGGCAGAGGGAACCGAAGGCAATAAGAGTAACAGTAATATACGCACATGCACTCTCACAGCAGCAGAATGAGTTACAGAACTATTTAGCAAACTGCAGATTAGAAATTTGTTTTGCATTAATTGAAACAACTAAGACCCAAGGTTAATGAAAGGGCGTGGAACTTTTGGGCTGTAGTATTCCACTGAAACCCTCTCTTTAATGTGCAGCCCATTCACGCACAGACTGGGAGGCAGACTTCAGGTCATCCTCAGCTTAGCAGAAACAATGGGTATTACTTTTAAAAAGTGAGTGAAAGAAAAGTTACCCTCTGTGCATTAAAATTTTTAATCTGCTTGATGATGTCCACTGAGTGAGGACAGAAAAATATGACTTAGAAAAAAAGACTTAACTGCAGTAACATTCTAGGCATTCTATGACGACCCGCTCTTTTAGGGGATTTTGTTAAATAACCATTTCTAAAAATTATGCATGCAATGAGAATGTAATGTTCAACTCTTTGACTGTACATTTTCCATTCCATTCACATAGAAAATTGTTAAAGGGGAAGTTCGGTTTTTTAAACCTGGCCCTTATTTCTGGCATAAAATACGTTCATCTACTCATTGATAACATTTTGGTGAAAGTCGGCGTTATTCGGACGCTATCGAGATCACTCGAGATCCGCGCATATCCATATAACGGCAGTGAACGGGGCAGGGACAATACAGCCTCTAAATAAGGCATTATCTGTCTTTATTTCACCAATACTTTAAGACCAATGAATGAATGAACGCGTACTATTGCACTGTTAGCTCAGAGGGTGCCGCATTGTTGTTATTGATTTGTATACTGATTTTTTTTTTTTTCTATCAGATTTTTATTGTTTTCGAGACCTGTGCCACCACCCCACTGATTGCACAGATCAGCCACAACTTCAAGACCACACTGACAGATGAAATCAATGAAACTGATCGGCTGTGTTTGAAACCGCCTACTACATACTACATACTTGCAAACCGCATACTCATCAATCAGACAGTATGCAGAGCGTTTACCCACAATGCATCTCTCTCCTGCCCGAGCCGAAATCAGCCGGCCTGAAGCTGATTTTGCTTAAGCTATAAACTCTGTAAACTTTAGCAACATTTGAAACATTTTCAGGTGAGAAAGTAGTCGTTTAGATCCCCAACGTGTTGAAAACCTGACAAAATACCGGCTGTTTACAATTTTGTTCCCACAAATTCGACGCTACTAAAGCTAGCTGCAGTGAGCTAACGCACTTCCAGTTATTTTCACAAAATAAAATACCCGTTGCCTTTTATCATAGGGAAAGCCATTACGATACAATTGGTGCTTTTGTTTTGAAAACAGGAAGTGAACCTACCTTCGTTGTAGCTAGCTTGAAACTGCCGTTTTGACAGGAAATGACGATCGGCGACGTCAAGTTACGTTGCATCTTGGGTAGTTTGAGTACGAGTAGTAACCTCATGATGCATACCCAACATTTCAGAGAATCTAGTATGCATCCGGGAACTTAAAAAAGTTAAAGTTAGTATGAGTAGTGGGAGTAGTAGGAGAAGTAGGCGGTTTCGAACACAGCCATTGTGACAACACAGTAAGTTCATGCAAATGTTGGGTCCTGGGATGCTGCAGCGGCGCGCGTCGATGAAGTCACCCTACTAGACGCATGGGTAGAAAGCCCCCATAAGCCCCCGATAGCCCCAATAACAACAACACGGCACTTGTGAGCTAACAGTGCAATAGTACGCATTCATTCATTCATTCGTCTTTAAGTATTGTTGAAATAAAGACAGATAAAAAAATGTGTTTATTTAATTTTTTTCTCTTTAGTGAATCCTCAAGTTGGTACTGTATAGCAGTTTTTGTTGGTTTAAAGCACCCAATCACAGTTATGGACAGCATTAGTTAATGCTTCATATCCTCTCAACATTCTTAAAGTTTGCCCCGACATTGCAACCCCTTTTTATACATGTTATAACTAAACAAAACCCCACTTATTGGAAAAATCTAGATTTCAACATAACATTTTGATCAGAACTAGCCTACAAAGGTTGAAACTTATCTTTGGGAAAAACATAGTTAAGGTGTACTGTTAGTTTTTAGTTCTGCCTATGTACCTGCAAGAGGCAAGGTATATTACTTATATTGCAGCCTTGTCCATCTTTTTTACATTCCTTTGTTTGAGCCCCAGAATGTAGAAAGGAAACCTGTATACATCAGAATTATTAGCTAATGAACCTTTTCTACAAGTCTCTTCTGACAAGTTTTTTTTTCTATCTTTGTATCATTGTATTACGTTACAATGCACAGGAATAACAAAAATACATACAACTACTAAGTTCTGTTTTCATTTAAAGCCAACCACTTATGTGTCTTGCGAACCATCTCTGCAGTTATCTCACCATTTTTACTTTTTTTTTGCGCCATTTCTCCACAAAATCTCCCCAAATTCATTTGTCAGGTGAACCACAGAGGTGTGAGCAGAATGGCATGTGTGGGTGGGCAGTTAGCTCATCTGGGGGAGCAGAAAACAATACCTGAAAAAAATCGGTGGAAAACCACTACTACAACTTCAAGCATAATAATAATAATAATAATAATAATAATAATGGTAATAATTCAATTCGGTAATGAAAATATGGTCACAGTAGCATAAATCATGACCGTCAATTTTGTTAACAGTGTGGATTTTTTTATGAAGTTTTTTTTTTTTTTTTTGGGGGGGGGGATTTTTTGTAAAGAAATGTAGAACTTGTATGATGCAATAGCTTTTGTTTAACATGCTCCACATTCTCCATTGAGGGTATAAATTCAACTAGATACTTGGGGCAAGACATCCAGCCAACTCCAGCTTTTAATTACCTTCATTAAGTCTACATTTCAGATCATTATATACAACAAAAACATCCGAAAATGTGAAAATCGCCTTTTTTTTCAGCAGCAAGGGGTTAAGGTTACGTGGGGGGACACGATAACAAAAATAAATAAATAAAGCTATAAACTTTGCAGATATATGCTTTTTTTAAATCACCACCTGCATTTATTCTATCAACACAAGACACAAACAGAGATAATAAATCGTGGCCTTTTTTCTGACCAGTTTTCTTTGGATGGACAGGGCATTTCTCAGGGGGGCAGGACTTGTTCCTGGGGGGGCAGTGCACCCCCCCAGCCCCCCCGTAGCCACGCCCCTGAACCAGCCATTTTAGTCTGGGTGAGATATTGATGAGTTTACAAAGACCTTCTCAGTCTAATTATGTCGAGCAACTGCCGTCTCTTACTGGGCTACGGCTCCCGGGGGAGCACACAAATCTACCAGGCAAGCAAAATGTGCCTACTTTTGACAAAACACTCGACACACGAGGATGCAAATAATGCTGGGCATCCTTCATTACCACCACTAGAATTTCACAGACAAGATTAATATTGCCACCCAGCATCACCACCCCAAATTTAACCTGAAAAATACTCAACTAGGGCACCAAGACAACACCTATTAGTGTGGGAGTTGTTACATCCCACAGAGGACGCTTACCATCCTTTAGCGGATGTCTTGTAAGAGACCTCCAGGTACTGTAGGACCATTAAATTGATTGGATGCGACCTTTGTGCAGTCTGAACTATTTAACATATCCATGAAAGTTTCTACACTTTCACTGACATTTGAACGATGACACTTACACACACACTGTAAAGCATGAAAGAGAGGATTTGGCTTATTCTGTTCTTCACAGAAAGGGAAAGGGTGAATTACTAACCTTTATGTATCTTACATTTTTATACTGCTGCAAAGTTTTGAAGTTTTCAAAGGTTTATGAGATGCCAGAGAGAATAAATTAACATGACAAATAAAAGTTTTCTTCCTGGTGCCAGATGAATGAAATGGAGTTTTTTTTTGTTTTTTGTAAAACAAAATGATGGATCTTTAGCTTGAAGATAAGAGGAAGGCTTTTCTTTGTTAAATTTGTGCTTTTAAGATACCTTAGTGGTGTTTAAATGCCTTGTCTTTATGTAAAGCAGATTTAGTTGCCTGTGGTATGAAATGTGCTATATAAATAAAGATGAATTGCCTTGAAAATATTTATTTAATTTATAGTGGTATTTCACAAAAAAATAGTTTCACATCTACAAATATAGGGGCATAGTTACAACAGTTACAAACCATCATCATTTCTTTGTTATCTGTACACACATATATATATATATATATATATACACACACATATATATGTATGTATATATATATATATATATATGTATGTACAGACAATATGTTAGGTTTGCTTACTGCTGAGCCAGTGAAGGAAGGTTCTATTTCTGACATAGATCTGAGTCCTTTAGGACTGAGTGTCTGTGGATACGGATGTAAAATCAAATATTCACATTTTTTGCAACACACAGTGACAAACTATGCAATATAACAGTACATAAATTATTAAAGTCAGTACCTTGTAGTGGATGGCACAAAAAAAAAAAACGTGTCTGGAATATAGTTTGTGTGTCTCAATGACTCAATGAGTTGGTCATCCAGAGCAGAGATACTCATTGCGCAGCTCGCAAGCTTTAACTGGCGGCTCGCACTCGCATAGTAGCTTATAACAATATGGTAACAATAACAATACATTTTTTCAAATAACATACAGCGAATACTGCACAGTATTAAGTATATTTATTAAGTTTGTGTTTTTATAGTACAGTATTAAGTATTCTTATTAAGTATTAATTAAGGCTTAATGGTGTTTCCTAAAGGGGGGGCGACTGTTAAACCTGGCAACGCAGCCCGCTTAAACCACTGTCACACTTGACTGCAGAGCACGCTAGCTCCTTTAGCTGGTTTTTAATCAAAAAATGGCAAAAAACAGCACAAAAACCAAACAAAAATCAGCATGAAGACGCCAGAGAGGGGACGGGCAGGCAAACGTCAGGTGTACCGCGAGATGCAGGCACAATGGATCGGTTTTTGATTAAAAAAGGGCAAAAACCAGCACAAAAACCAGCACAGAAACCATGCTCATCTGTAATGTCTCACTATGATTACAACAAACTACAAATACAACATGAAGAAAGTCAAGGACATGCACGCTAGCTTCCGCTCATCCCAGTATTAAGGCAAATATGGTCTGAATTGACAGTGTATTGGCTGTGTTGTTTCTTTTTTTGTGGGATGTTTTATATGTAGAAATGCATATTTGCAAAAGGGGACTTTAGTATGTTGTGGATAAAGTGGCTCTTCCCTTGATTTTGCTGCCAATGTGGCTCTTGTGAAAAGATAGTGAGTATCACTGCTCTAGAGCGATAAATTCATTCTACGTGCCCTCTCATGAGAAAATGATCTCTCGCAAAACTGAATGATGTGTCGATCCAAAACCTGATGTTTTGGTGTATTTGAATGTCCATCTAAAACCACCTAAACTACATTGGTGAGAAACGTTGCTGAACTTTATGACATGCTCCCACATGGATATAAACACACACACACTCTTTCTCTTTTTTTTCAATCCTGCTATTTGTTCAAAGTCCCTGGTCTCTCTTAGGTATTCAGAGGGTGTCCTTTGGCATAAGGCCACCGACTCACCAACCTCAGTATTAGCCACCGACAACAAATCCTGGAGCAAGAACAGGCGGAATTAAAAATGAGGGATTTTGATTTGGACTGTCTGTGTACTTTTAAAGTATAAAAGTGCCGCTCGCCTTCACTTTCTCTTGAAAAACTGTTGTTCTTCAAACTCCATTTAACAAGAATTAGCATTTACATCAGTTTCAATCGGTTGAAGTTGTCGATGAAAGTTTGAACAGAGGGAAATGAAATGGAGAAGGTCATTCAGATTCTTTCCACTTTGCTAAGAGTCAACCATCGTTGAAAATCAGCTCTGAGCACTAAATGACATCACCTCCATGCCTTATGCAAATATCCAGCAGGATCCATTACACACCCGGAGAGATAAGTGCGTCCAGAGCAGAGCAAGGCCCACTCACACTCACAGCTAACCTCTTGTACTTATTTTCACTCTTGCTGTCTCACACACACATAAACACATAGTTGGTAGTGCTATAGCCATAAGTTTGCTCACTTACATATACACACACACTTATCTCTCCTGTTCTTCTACAGAAATAAGACACTTGACACAGCAGTGGTAGTAATGACACTGTGCATGGTGGAGGTGATTAAGTATAATGGCCTTTTAAATCTGTATTCCCAAAGAAAGACACAGATAGAGCAAAAGAGAGGTTAGTTTTGGGCTACCTCTGACTTCATCTGCAGTCACTGGTTGTATTTATACAAGCTAATCTCAGGGATAGTGTCTAAACTAAGGGTCACAGTGGTTTAATATGTGCCTTCTGCTTTTACATATTCTGTTGTAGATACAGTGAATAGCTTTTTTAACACCACAGAATCTTTAATATTTTATTTTTGAGACCAATTCAAAGAATTTGCATTGTAAACTAATCATTGGTCTTCAGTTAGTTTAAAGAAATATCAGACACTTGCTATAGACACTCAGGTTAGTGTGATCTTGACGAATAGTGATCAGGTGTAGGATGTAAAATCAAATTTTATAAGCCCTTAGATATTTCATTATCTGTAGTTAGCTAACTGCCCTCTCACCTTTGTAGATATTGTACATGTTAATCTGTCAGCCTGCCTGCCAATTAAGTTGTGATTTTTTTTTAACCCCTTTTTTAACCCCTGCCGCTACAGACCGTGGTGAAGTTGGTTTGATATTGGTTTGAAAAAAAAGACACCTTATTTCCTTATTGTGAATATCTGTCGAATATCCAATATCAAACCAACTTCACCACGGTCTGTAGCGGCAGCTGCAGCAGCAACATTTCCGGAAAGGTACTGGCTTGATTAAATTCATTCTGGACTCTCTATCCGACCACATGAAGACCTCGGGACACTTCGGTTTGGCTTTAGGGACCCTCTACTCACTACCACGGAAGTGTTATGTTGTTTGGAGCTGTAGAAGAGGGATAAAAATAGTGTAGCGGTGACATGATTTGCCCCGGTCACTTCCAGGCTAACGACTTTTGGCTAAAAACGGTCAAATCGAAATTCTCAAAACACATCCGAATGACATGATTTTGATGTCAACTCAATGTATGTACTCCCAACATCCCGTAAATTGATCTAAAGTGTATTTTACGCCGGATTATCCCTTTAAGGTTAAATGAATGCCTTCTCAGGCATTACATTTAGATGAAATCATGAGAGGCAGAGCCTGACTGGCTCAGAGCCAGAGGCTGGTGGTACTACCCCCAGTTCACCTCTACCTCTAGCTTCTCCTTTCACCAGAGCAGGAAGAGTTAAATTACCCAGGCCATGATAGACCAATGTGGACCTCACCGTTGTTGGGTTTGTGAGGTCATGACTCCTGTTACTTCTAAACTAAACAAAGTTGATGCTAATCGACCGGTTTGTTGTCCTTTTTCTCCAAATGAGAATCGATAAGGGAACCGATAAAGAACCGAATCGTTAAGCAGAATCGAAAATGGAATTGGAATCGTACAAATCTTATCAATTCCCATCCCTAACTATTAATGGGTTAATTTCTCAGTCAGTCTCTGACAGCTATCTCAAAGAAATTACAGCAGCTTTATTGGGAATTTGGCTGTATTGTTTTTTCAAAAAATATGCAAAAAAAAAATGGAAGTTTGGAAATTAAGGAGCGTGCCCAACTGAGTGTAGTTAAGAGTATTGTTGTGCAATTTGCGTAACCATTGGCTTGTAGGTTGCTTTTCTGACCAAGACTCTCACTCAGAGTGGTCCCGATACCTCCCAGGGAGTTGTTTCAGACACGTCCTATCAGGTGGAAGCCTCTGGGAAGACCCAGGACTTAATGAAGAGATTCTATCGCTCGGCTTGCCTTTGAATGCCTCATGTTCCCCCAGAAGGGCTGGAGGAGTTGAATGGGGAGAGAGATATCTGGGGATTTTTGCTCAAACTATTGCCCCTGCAGTCTGGTCCTACATTCATGGCAGAAGATGGATGGATGGATTGTTTTTTTACTTAAACCTAATTTCCTGATTAACTGATAATAAATGGTGACTGTAGTGGCTCACCTTGTACACATCCTGGGTGTGACATACTGTATTTTACATTTGAGTAAGTGATTGTGTATAATGGCAGATAGAATCAACTGCCAATAATAATTAAAAAAAAGACTAGTTTCGAGTGTAACTGTCCTATAAATGTTGTACACAATGTTCAGTGTCTCAGACATTTGGGAACAAATAAATGGTTCGAGCTAAAGTACCATTTTGTCTCTTCTCCTAAATACAGAGTGAGTCTAGACAGTAAAAGCATATTATCAACTACAAGCCAAACTACACACATCATTTAAACACTGTTAAAATGGGATTTTACTAAAGCACAAATTTGTGTTAAATTTGACAGCCTTAATTTGCATGAATACACAATACTGTATATCAGAGGTCTTCAACAGGGGGTCCGCGGAGGTACTGCAGGGGGGTCGGGAAATCTTTGGTTGATTAGACGATTTTTAACATTTAAAAAAAAAAAAATAATAATAATTTTTTTTTTTTTTTCAAACAGTTTTTTCTCACAAATTGTGTGCAAACGTGTGCCAACCACAGATGGTTTGAGGATTCATTGTCCCATCTACATGCATGTTTAAAGTTAAAATCTGTGGATTATTTGAATAGCTCAGTGTTGTATGCAAGATGTTTGTTTATAAATGGCAGTGGCACGGCAACCCTGTACCTTGCACATGTTTAAAATAAAAACATGAATATATTAACCTGTGTATTATTTGAATAGCTTAGTATTGAATGTACAATAACAGAGTAGCTATGTTTATACACGGCACTAGGCCCCGTTAAATATAAAACACAATTATATGCCATATAAATAGTAGGGGGGTCCCTGCTCCAACTCTCCATCAGTTTGGGGGTCCCTGGCCTGAAAAACGTTGAAGACCCCTGCTGTATATTCATTTATCGCAGGAGAGAATAGAAAAAAAAACACTTGTAGCGCCTTTATCTTTTAACATCAGCCTCTCTGTCATTGTGGTTCAAGATGTAAAAGGAAAGGATGAGAGAGAAAGAGGTCAGTGCTGGCCACTGTGTTTCTTTTTCTTTTTTTCTTTACATCTCAGTAATAGATATTTTAAAGTTTAAGTGCTGCCAGAGGGCTGTGAGCCCCGCTGTTCATTAAGTCAGCAACCACCATCGAGCAGCATTTACATCGACAATGCTCTGAACGGCTGCTCTATCTGAGCAATTATATCTACATTAAAGTCCTGGATTACAGGCGGTGACAGAAGAAGAGTAGAGTGGAGGAAAGGAAAGGAAAGAGAAAGGAGAGCAGAAGAGATGCCAGTTTAAAAACTACGAAAAGGGGAAATGGAGAGAGAGAGAGATGGGAATAGGCAACTCTATTTTACAAACACACTATGCTCCAGGCAACATTAAAGCACCATGAGATATGAACAGCTCATACACACAAACACACACATGTATACTCACAAAACACAGCCTCCATATTCGTAAACATCCAAGCACTCTGAAAAAACAAAATACAATTAGTTGCTTATGTAGCCATGATAGGAATACAGTAGCAGGGAAGATGGCCTTTGGCGACATATATTCTATCATGCATGTCACAACTATGCGTTTCATCTGCTAAATATGCTCTACCAGAACATTTAAGAGTTGCACAAACTTGTTTACCAACAAAATTATGTCTCAAAAAGATAAGAGAGACAGTTAATACTGCACAACTAGGAAGACTTATTTTATTTACAATCTCTTTGGTAACTATTTATAGGTTGGAAAAAAGGATACAAACCCACAAAATGCTTCATCTTTTATGGATTCATTTCAAGTTGCAGACTCATTTTGAGTATAATCATACTTTTTCATGAAAAATATGGAGTGTTGTCATATGCTCAAACAGCCAGATTCATTTTGAATAAATCATTTTTAGAAATTCTTATTCTTTTTTTTAAGACTTCAGTGAAACTGTCCTCTATTTAACAAAAAAAAAAGAAAATAATCAAAACGGGTCATAAAACATATTATAATACAAGTTTCAGCTAACTGTATTTTCTCTACGCTTATTACATTTGTCCACTTCTGTAAGTGACGACACTAATTTGGAGTTAGTACAGTACTTACATTATCAGCCACACTATTAAAACTGTTAACAGATGCTGGTAATAATGTCGATCGTTGGCTGTTGTCACAACACCATGATCTGATAGGTCCTGGTAGTCGTGGGCATGTTTCTGTGACACATACCACCTTCCTAACCATTGTTGCAGACCAGAGCAAGCATTCCCACACAAGGCAACAGCACTCCCTGATGGCAGTAAACTCCCCCAGCAGGACAAGTCAACATTCAATTCAATTCAAAAACAGCAGTGACAAGACTTTGTAGTTCAGGTTGTGTAATAGTAAGTGTAATACGGAACACAAATCATGTGGAAATACACCGGTTAGTCACAACATCTGAAAACATAGATGTGTTGTGCAAGGCCTGCTCAGGCTGCTGAAATACTCTGAGCCATGTCCTGCAGTTCGCCACAGGGACGTCAGCAGCAGGTCTGGGATATGGGTTATAGGATGAGAATCCGCAGGTTCACCGTATTTTATCAGATTATGAATCAAGGAGATTTGATATCAGCTAAACACCTAAAGCTCTTTTTGATCTTCCTTGAGAGGGTCCTGATGAGGAGGCCACTGCCATAGGAAATGCTGTCATCATGGGAAAGTATGTAACCTTAATGTTTCCTCTCAGATGAAAGTCTTTTAAAGATTTGTTATCATTCATTATATCAACCGTTCTGTTATTAGCTATATTTTTAAATGCCTCCTCTTAGAGGAAGTTTATCCATGTTTGTTAGATTTTGTTAGTTTACTCAAATGACCCGTTATAGTTATACCAATCTTACTGTTAGCTAAAATTAATGTTTTTATTTACCTGTATTTCTGTGTTGTATTTTTTATGTCTTTATTTCTGTATATGTCTTTATGTAAAACACATTGAGTTGCCTGTGGTATGAAATGCGCTATATAAATAAAGATGATTGATTGATAATCTTCAACAATGTATAGGTGGGTAGCATGTTTCCACAAAAATGCCAGGACCCAACATTTGCATGCACTGGCTGCGTTGTCACAAGACAATCAGTTTTATTGACTTGGCAGGCTAGGGCAACTCATATTAAAGGACAAGACCGCTTTTTTCTTGATTTCACATTATAACATGATGTTCTACTCACCCCTGCTTGTTGTTGGTAATTTGGAGCTGTTCCGAAGAAATTTGAGAGGCGTCTGGCTGCTCTCTTGAGATATTCGGCCTTGAAACAGTTTCCTATGGGCAATGTTACACAGGCACAAACTATGCTGTTTATAATTTATTAATTACTGTACACTAGCACTGATAACGTGGAGGTGCGTCGCTTACTTCAAAAAATCCGGGTTACTGTAATTTAGAATTTTTGTCGTAAAGTGGGTGTTACTGACGTCATCATCGTGCTACTGCCACAGACAGCCCACAGACAAACACACACAGACTTTACGACAAAAATTCAAAATTACAGTAACCCGGATTTTTTTAAGTAAGCGACGCACCTCCACGTTATAAGTGCTAGTGTACAGTAATTAATAAATTATAAACAGCATAGTTTGTGCCTGTATAACGTTGCCCATAGGAAACCATTTCATGGCCGAATATCTCAAGAGAGCAGCCAGACGCCTCTCGAATATCTTCGGAACAGCTCCAAATTACCAACAACAAGCAGGGGTGAGTAGAACATCATGTTATAATGTGAAATCAAGGGCCCAATGTCAAAAAAACGGTCTTATCCTTTAATGTTAAACAACCTTAAAAAGTGAAAATTTCATGCCATGGCTCCTTTAAGCCCCAGCCAACTAGCCGTACTACCTTCATCAACTCCAAAACTCGGCTGAAACTCTGCTCACAGGACGCAGCAGGGGGTAAGAAGATGTTCATAAATGATGTTGCTGATATGGGATGTCATACAGCTTCATGTCAAAAGAGGCAAACTATCCTTTTAAGTTGAAAGAATGAATGAACGCATACTATTGCACTGTTAGTTCAGAGGGTGCCGTGTTGTAGTTATTTTGGGCTTTCTACACCTGGGTCACTTGGGATAAAGTCATCTTATTTACTCCTGTGACTGTGACGGTCGGCTATCTTCACACGGAGTTTGCTACTGTTAGTTTTGTGCAACATGGCAGAATATTTATCATATTTTGATGACATTGGACGACAGCTTTGAGCACGATGGACTTCCTTACCGTTTTGAGCCAGAGTATACGGATGAGGAGCTCCTGGAAAGGAGGATGCAGAAGCAGAGAGAGGACCAGCTAGCCAGAGAACAACTGGCTGCTGCACGTCCGCAAATCGATTCTAACTGGTGGTGTTCTAGTGCAGTGGTTTTCAAAGTGGGGGCGCTAGGGGGGCCTCAGAAAATTGGAGTGAAGATGAGAAAAAAATGCAAAAATAAAAGAAATAGAATTACATTTTCTTTAAACATCATTATAAAAAATTGTCACTTTTTAAATCAGTATTGTAAAATACAATTTATAATAATATATCATTTGGAAATGTTATTTGCCATGCTGGTCTTTCTGATTGGCTGCCAGTCAAAACATGGTAGACCTGGCGGTTTGCACCTGTTCTGAAGCTGCTCTGCTCCTCAAGCTAGCGTGTAGCTAGCTTAGCCAAAATGGACAGATTTTTGACTTGGAAGACACCGAAAGAACTGGCCGACTAAAATCAGAAAGTATGAGGCAGCATACATTAAGTTTGGCTTTACAGCCGTACAGAAAAATGGCCACGATTGCCCGAAATGCGTCCTCTGTCTGGAGACCCTCTCAAATGAGTGTTCAAAACCTTCGAAACTTCAGCGTCACCTGATACAAAAACATCCGTCAGAGTCCGAAAAAACGGTCGACTTCTTCAGACGTAAAGAAGAGCATTTAGTCAGGCTGCATTCACACAGCAAGCTGCTGTCCGTGAAGAAAAGAAAGAAAATACGTTCTAAAAGTTGATGTTTCTTTACATATTTTGTAGCATTGTCTGCAAAGGGGGCCAGAAGCTAATACTGTTTGGGGGGCCTCGGCATGGAAAAGTTTTGGAACCCCTGTTAGTGGACGATGTTTATCCATGCCAACAGAGGAGGAATGCCTTTGTTGTTCCGAGTGGGATTTGAGGCCAGGAGACCAACGAACCATGATACCAGCATTAGCAAACTGTGTGAAGATAGCCGACCGTCACAGAGCATGGAGTAAATGAGCTATGCTGTCAATGACTTTATCCCAAGTGTAGAAAGCCCCCAATAACAACAACACGACAGCTCTGAGCTAACAGTGCAATAGTATGCGTTCATTCATTCATTCGTTTTAAAGAATTGGTGAAATAAAGACAGGTAAAGCCTTATTTAGAGGCTGTATTGTCTATGCCCTGTTCACTCCCATTATATGGATATACGCGGATCTCGAGTGATCTAAATAGCGTCCGAATGACGCCAACTTTCACCAAAATGTTATCGGTGAGTAGATGAACGTATTTTATGCCAGAAATAAGGTCCAGGTTTAAAAAAACCGAACTTCCCCTTTAAGTGGTCACTAAGTTTTCATGCTCTGCATATTATTGAGATAACAACTGCCCTCTCATATTTAGGGATGGGAATCGAAAACCGGTTCCCAGTGTGTCAATTCCTTGGAATCATTTGGCGATTTTGCAAACGATTCCCTTATCGATTCCAGTGGGCGCGAATAACGTAGTGCAGCCAGCAGCCAACAGTAAACATGGCGCCCAAGCGGTACAAACGCTCGAAAGTTTGGTTACACATCCCTAAAAAAGACGACAACAGGGCAACTTGCAAAGTGAATATTTCACCAAAGGGAGGAAATACTACCAACATGCAATAACTATGAATGAATGATTAACGTTCGTTCGTGGAGAACAGCTGTGGCCTACTAGTTAGGGAGGTGGACTTAAGATCAGAGGGTTGCAAGTTCAAATCCCGCCATTACCTCTCCCTACACCTCTATCCATGGCTGAAGTGCCCTTGAGCAAGGCACCTAACCCCACATTGCTCCAGGGGCTGTAACCAATACCCTGTATCTAAATAGCTGTAAGTCGCTTTGGATAAAAAGCGTCAGCTAAGTGTAATGTAATGTAATGTAATGTGAATCTGAACCCAGCAACGTTAGCAACGTTAGCATGTCCTCGGCTAACACTGCAGGTAACTAACTAACAAACACTGCCTATCATGTTAGCACCATTTGCCTCATTGTAAAACCTGCTGTTAGTAACGGTTAAGGTTAAATGAATGCCTTCTCAGGCATTACATTTAGATGAAATCATGAGAGACAGAGCCTGACTGGCTCAGAGCCAGAGGCTGGTGGTACTACCCCCAGTTCACCTCTACCTCCAGCTTCTCCTTTCACCAGAGCGGGGAAGAGTTAAATTACCCAGGCCAGGATAGACCAATGTGGACCTCACCGTTGTTGGGTTTGTGAGGTCATGACTCGTGTTACTTCTAAACTAAACAAAGTTGATGCTAATCGACCGGTTTGTTGTCCTTTTTCTCCAAATGAGAATCGATAAGGGAACCGATAAAGAACCGAATCATTAAGCAGAATCGAAAATGGAATTGGAATCGTAAAAATCGTATCAATTCCCATCCCTACTCATATTCGACAGTGTAACTGATATAAAGTAAGTGGTGAGTGGTCTGATCTTATAGTAGATTTAGGCTCTTTGGTCCAAACACTGTGGCACCAGCTCAAAAATTTACCACACTTCAAAACTCATTTGACCATGCTGTCTACACTTGGCTGTAAGCCTGAACACATCTGAAAACCCCATTTGGAGATGTTTTTGGAACTAAAATAGTACAATGCTTACAGAAAAAAATCCTATTTAGTGGGAGTTTGTCTTTTTGAGGATAGCGTCATACTAAAAACCCTATTTTCACCAAGAGTGGCCACCCTATCTCAAACTCTGCAGGGGAGCCACATTAGAGGTAATGTCATCCACAGTTTAGTCCTACGCTCCTCATTCCTCCATCTCTCCTCTAATGAAGTCCCTCTGAATTACCACTTCACCAGCGCCCTGCCTTTTTATGATTCTATTTGTTTATCTATCTCTAATTTCCTCTGTCGTCTTCCTCTGTTGCCCGGGCACGCACCAGCTCTTTAATTTTATTGGCCATCGTTAGGGAGCGGCGAGTCGAGCTGTTTGGCTCGTCAGATAAACCAGCCGCTCGAAAACACCTCCACTCGTTTGTCGAGATTAGCATTAGCAGATTAAGGCGCCCATCAGTTAGATGGAGGGACCCCCACTGTTACAGGCCACAGCCAAATCGTGCAAACGTCTCTGGAATGCATTGTGCCATAATTGAAAGCACAATAATTTCCCCCCATTGATATATCTTTCATATCTCACAAAATGTCGACATTATCTCTTGTATTTTTCCGTTTGTGTCTTTGCTCCTCAACGGTAAATTTAACAAGAATAGTAAGGAGAACTGAGTAAACAAGTGAAGAAAAGAAAACGTCAAAGCCCTCTTTTTTCATGAATCTCCTCTAAGCAGATGTCAAAAAAGGATGAAGAAGATCACAACTGCATCTGCTATTGTGACACCTGCCAAACGAGCAGAGGTTTACAGACGATGACTTAATGGAAGCATTAAGTCATCACTGATAAATATTGCTACATGCTTATTTTTTTTATGTTCTCAAGGCTAAATCAAGACAAGTCAAAATCTTTCTCTTCCGTCAATACTTTTGTTTTTCAGTCAACTATTTAACGGTAAAGACATCACCAGAAGAAGCTGTGGCTGACGGAAACTACGGATCACCCATTCACATAGATCTCTTAACTGGAAAAATACCTTTCATTACTGAGGTCAAAAGCTATTTGTATGGATTTGCTTCAGTAAAATATGTTATATTTTGATGAACAACACTGAAGACATTCTTTTTTGTACGTCCTTTGAAAATTTAAACTCTCAAGCCTTTCATGTATCAGAAAGCACACATGTAAATATTTGTGGTGGCCTGTTTGTTCCACTATTTAGAGGTTATATGAGAAGATCTTGTTATGGTGGGTATCCTGAGAGATTATATACCAGAGCTGTCTCAATCACTTATTTATTATAGATATAACTACACTTAAACATGCTACTGTATATTAAAATTAAACAAACAAAACAAGGTGAAATGATTAAATCATCCTCACATATCGGAAAATAAATTTTCCGAAATGTAAAGTTAAATGTGAAAACGTGAAGGTTTGATGTTCATTTTTGCTCTAAAATTTCAAGATACGGTAATGTGCTCCATAAACTTTCTTTATTCACTAGCACTGTTAAAAAGCATAAACAAAATGTTTAACTACATTTGTTGTAACAATGGAACTACTGGTATATCTACATGTCAAAATAATTTTGACTGTCTCAAAGTAATACAAAGTTATATTTTCTTGTATTTTATCTAATTATTTTCAAAATTGTACTTTTTAATTTATGATTCAGAAATGTGATGATTTTTTTGTATTGATGATGCTGTTAATCATTATGACTGCAAAAATAGATAAAAATGGTACGACTATTCTGATAGTTGGTTAGAGCAAAATCTTTCCTCAAAATTTCACACTTTTAATGAAATACACTCTTTTTTTTTAAATGCTTTCTTCCAAACAAGTGGAAGAAAATGTTAGAGGGCCAATGCCACTCAAAGAATTTTTTTCTTTTTAATTAAACTTATCAAGTTTTGTTTATTATTTGCTAAATGACTTTTTCCATGATGCAACATTTAACTAACTGGATGATGGCTTTGGCTAACATGTGAAGCAAACATGATCCATTTTTTTTTTTCCCTTTTTTTTTTTTTAAACCCCTTGTCCTGTCCAGCATTATGGCAGCAGAATTGTAATCTGAATACCGTTTATGCCAAAAAAAAACATTTGCTATGCCAAGGGAAGCTTTATGAATGTAAAGCTCCCCTTGATGCCCATCAACTCCTCATTTTTATTTATTTATTTTTGTTACAATACTTAACATGTGATAGTGCCGAACCGGACCGGGGGACAGAGAGAGAGGGAGAGCGAAGAAGAGAAAAAAAGAACAGAAATATGAAGAGACAAACATAAAAAACAATGAAAAATCAGACAACCAGCTGCTACACCTGTAAAAACAAAACTGAAGACGATTCACGGCTTTTGTGGGGAATCCAGCCTTAGAAGCACCAGGAGCACCTGTAGGCAGACAAGCAGAGAACAAACACACAAACAAACAAACAAAAAACAAAAAAAAACACAAGCAGCAGCAATCTCATATAACACAACTGTGGATACAGATGACCTTAAACCACAGGACAACACAACAACTGCTTAACAATTAACATGATCCATTTCTAAAACAAACTCCTCTCTAAAATCTGCACCACCGTTTTCTGTCCTCTGCTTCGTGGCCAACTTAGTGATTGTTCAAAGTTATCTGCAGTCTCCGTGCCTAAACATGTTGATGAACACACACACACACTGGAATAAACTGAAATCTTACACTTGCCACTCAAGCTTGATTCTGTAAATGTTGCAGCCGAGCAACATGTGTGTATGCGTGTGTGTGAATGTTTTGCACAAGTGCTGACCTTTATTTTTTTTCTCCCTTCAGCATCCTACAAATATTCAGGGATAAGTATTTAACGTGGTGACCGAACAATAAACATTGAATCTGGCAGGTACTGCTTGTGGGTGTACACACTGAGCATGTGTGAGGACCGACAAACATTAAACGTGGAAACCTCGAGGAACATGTAAGGGATTGAAAGGGGGGACTTATGCTGAAAAGTCAAACATGTACTTTTCTTTAACCTCTTCAGTAATAATTCTTCCCACAGTGACTGTTTCTAGATTGTGAATTTTATCTCGTTAAAAGTACAATAAAATTAAAATTCTATCATTTTGGACCTCCACTTTTCAAAAACAGTTCTATGTAAAGCTGCTTAAATGAAGACTGTCTCTATTCTAAAATCACTTAAATTTGTTCTAAGTAAGTCTGCTGGTCTTTTATCGGTGTAATAAAATATTTAATTCATATCTAGAATATATAAACATGAAGACAACCGTCTTAATGGTGTGGTGAACAGTGTGTTGGGTAGCTCTAAGTCTGGAAAGATTCTTAGCTCTGTTCTAAGAAAAACATTGTTCAGATTCTGTGAGAGAGGTGGAAGAGTCAGAATAAGGACAAAAAAACTTGACTTCATATGGCAACATGGGAGACAGGAGCAAACTAGATTAGTAAAAAAAATTGAAGCAACAGTGTCCCGACAATATTCTACCTCAAATGTTTTTCTGTTTATTTTCCCTCCCAATATTGAAATGGGATATCTACGGAAGAGTATTAGGGCCAGGCATAAGAAAAAATATTTATATTTTGCCTGTCGAGAATAAAGTTGAAATGTCGAAAATAAAGTAATTAGATGATGGCCCGAGAAGTTGACTTTTTTCTCGAAAATTCGACTTTATTCTCGACATGTGGACTTTAATCTCTACAGGCAAAATATTATTTTTTTTCTTATGCCTGGCCCTAATACTCTTCCACAGATATCTGCCCATGAGAGAAAGAGATTTTTTTATTTCTTTGGTCCCATCAAAGTTGTGCCGTGGCAATTTCCCATTAACCTAACAAGCCTTCACTGAACAGTAAACTGACAAAAAAATTGCTGGTGATCAAAATTCCACATTGAAAAGCCAAATTAACCAGATATCTTTCCTCAAAACCAAAAATTTTTCTGAATTTATCAAGCCACAGGTGACTCATAACAATAATGTTGCTTCATGTGGAGATAGTTGATCGTTGCTTGTTAGCCATCTAAACTTAGGTTGGAAATAAAATGTAAAAATGTTAAGCCTAATTTTAAAATAAAAAGTGTAACTCTTATTATAATTAGCCCGAAAAAAAGTCATAAAACATTAAATGGATATTTCTTACTTTAAGTTGAGTTGTATGAGGTACCTAAAAGGAAATAACCAGAAATATCTCTTTAAAGTTTATCTATAATGTACTTCAATGTGAAAAGGGATTCAGTCTAAAAGTTTAAAAAAAAGGTCGCTAATCATTTATTGCTAAATGTCAAAATACTCTAAGTAATTCTTGACTAAATCTGTAATGATGACCCTTGATCTCTCTGCAGGAACTCTTTGCTGTTCTTTACATCTGTTGTTGTGTACTTGAACATGTTGTGCTGCAGGACATACGTGGTACATACAAATCTACTCTAAATGCACGTCAAACAGTGGGGTAAATATTCAAATTTTGCTGTAGAAAGAAGATTTCTCACATTGTGTAAAATCCCCAAATTCTCAGGAACAATTATGCAAACACTGCATCAACCAGCATTCTATCGTAGAACTTTAACCTTTGGATTTCTACATTTAAAACAGTGATTTTTCATGCAGTGGTCAATTTTTAGATTTTGGGACAGTCTTTATTTCAAAACATAAATTAAAATGTTTATTTCATCACATTTTGTTTACTTGCGGCAGTACGTTTCACCCAAATTTATCAAAATGAATTCCCCTGTTTAAATCTTTAAATGCTGTTTTCTCAAAATCAGTTTTTTGTATTTTTCCAGTATCAATATCTCAGCCTATGGAGCACCTACTAACACCAAACGTTCCAGTTATACACTTAGCAGTATTCTGAAGATATTTACAGAAGGATTTGTTGATAAATCATTCCTGGCCTGATTTATGTGACATTATGATAAAAAAATATGGCGAAAAGTTATGTTTTTTAGGCTATGGACAGTATATTTTAATTTCCTAGGAAATGAAAGCACATATCCTGAAATCCCTCTGTAATTTTCTTCTCATTCTGTGTGTAAACAAAATGAAAAAAGAATTTTGCACCTGGCTTTATCATATGTTCAGATCTATATTCCGGAAATATATGCAAATTTGTGCATATTTAATGAGACAATGCCTAATTTGCATAATTAAACATACAAATTTCTAAAACTTGTAATACATTTTTTTCATACTTGTATACGTAATCAACTGAGGAAGTTTCATGGTGATATCTATTATTTTAAAATATTACCCTATGCACCTGTAGTGTCTCGCCTTAAATCTGACAGACATAGAGGAGAAAATAATGAAAGAAAGATCTTTATTAAGCTGAAGGCAGGGAATTATTGAGAGAGCATATATCGATACAAAGTATTCTGGAGCAGCAGCTGACCTGAGATGTGAATTCCCACAGCTATTGGTAAGTGCTTAATGTAAGAAAATCACGGCGTTGATCAAGTCTGCCTTTTGAAAATGTTCCATTATCTTCACAATATGTGATGTATGCATTAAATGCAAGTACTTTCACAGTCAGAGAAACATGTCTGAAATATCAGTGCAAAGTTGCAAAAATAAAGCCAGAATCGGGGCCAAAGTATCGGGGTCAAACAGCTTGTATGAACTGGTGAAGGTTCCAATCAAAGTCTAAGTCCTGTGAAAGCCGAAAGAATGCAGCTTTTGAAATATAATTATCCTCAGATAAATGAAGGAAGTTTTCTAGTGGAGGTTTTAAAATGATTTTATTTTCTCTTCAGACAATTCATTTGTCCTGTGTAAATTCTCAGTAGTCATTTGTGTATGCGCATTCATGTTTGATTTTTTATTCTGTTTGTGACTGTGCTGTTTGTGTGCAACATATGTGTGTGTGTGTTGCCGTGCTCATAAAAGCGCACCGCCCTGCGGATGACACTTAGAATGCATTATAACCATTAATGAAAAAGTTAATGGGGCATTTTCTTACATATCAATTTACATTTGACTATTTGGGTGCACAAATGATGTCTGGGCGGTCGCGACCAATGCCACTCTGCACTGAAACAGAGGTCTAATGTGTTTTTGTGGACATCAAATGTTGTGAATAATGACGCGTCCACTGAATGCAAATCAGATGACACTTGATAGGCCATGATCAACAGTGCCTGCATGGAAGTTTTCGCCCACAGACACATTGAAAAGAGAGGAAAACAGAGAGAGCTGCCATCAGGAAGACAAACATTTTTCTACAGCACTCCACCTTTCAGATATGATGTAAAGCTATATTTATTATTGCGCATGAACCCTGTATTCACATGCAAAATATGCTGATATGTGTACAAAATACCTATACCATAAGCCAGATGTAACACAAAGCTTGTATAAAACACAAAGAAGACATACATACCCCATTCAGAATAATGCTATGCCTTCCATTGAATGACACTGCTGATCTCAAATATACTCATGTTATTTTTTTTGCCAAACCACCTCTGACTTTGATAGAAGATTATCATATAAGGTGGTGGAGCATATGACAGCAGATATCGATGATCTGCTGGAATGTATTACTGTAGAAATGTTAGAATATCGTTTATTGTCATTGAAACAAGTACAACGAAATTAGGTGCAGTCTCTGCAGTGTTAAAAAAAAAGATGTAAAAAAAAAACATCTATAAGAGAGTGTATAAATCAAATCAAATCAAATTTATTTGTATAGCACATTTCATGTACAAAACAATTCAAAGTGCTTCACATGAAATAAAAGCATTGGAGCAGGGAGTGGAAAAAGCATTAAAAATACATAAAAGAATATAAAGAGAAACAAATAAAATAATTTAAATGAATTTAAAAACAAGCAACAGTCCAGATAAATTAAAATATATCGTGCAGGTTTCATGCATAGACACATGAGAACAGAAATATTTTTAACCTAGATTTAAAAATGTCTCCATTTGGTGAAATTTCTGGGATTTGTAAACCATCAGCAGGCTTTTAAAATCTATTCTGTGACTGACTGGAAGCCAGTGTAAAGATTTTAAAACTGGTGTGATGTGTTCAGATCTCTTAGTCCGGGTTAAAACTCTAGCAGCAGCGTTCTGGATGAGCTGCAGATGTTTAATGCTCTTTTTGGGAAGTCCAGTTAAAAGAGCATTACAGTAATCGAGTCTACTGGAGATGAATGCATGGATGAGTTTCTCCTGGTCTTTTTGGGAGAGGAAACCTTTAATTCTGTTGATATTTCTGAGATGGTAAAAAGCTGCCTTGGTGACAGCTTTGATGTGGCTGCTGAAAGTCAGATCTGAGTCTATCAACACTCCGAGGTTACGAACTTGGTCAGTGATTGTAAGGTCCCGAGTCTCAAGATATTTACTAACGCTGACCCTCTTCTCTTTGCTCCCAAACAGAATGATCTCAGTTTTGTCTTCATTTAATTGTAGAAAATTCTCTCTCATCCAGGTGTTTATTTCCTCCAGACACCGACACAGTACGTCTGCTGGGCTGCAGTCGTCCGGTGACAGAGACACATAAAGTTGTGTATCGTCTGCATAACTGTGATAATTGATGTTAAAGTTCTGCAATATCTGACCCAAAGGGATCATATATAAGTTAAACAGAAGAGGTCCAAGAATTGACCCCTGGGGGACTCCACAAGTCATGGCCACTCGCTCAGATTCATAGCTGCCAATAGTAACAAAATAACTCCGGCCTTCTAAGTAGGACCTGAACCAGTTAAGGACCGCTCCAGAAAGTCCAACCCAGTTTTCCAGCCTGTGCAACAGGATTCTGTGATCTACAGTATCAAACGCAGCGCTGAGGTCCAACAGAACCAGGACTGAGACATTACCAGAACCAGTATTCAACCTGATGCCGTTTAACACTTTGACCAGAGCTGTTTCAGTGCTGTGATGACGTCTGAAGCCTGATTGAAAGTTATCAAGAATCCACTTTCATTCAGAAAGTCGTTGAGCTGGTTAAATACAACTTTCTCAATAATCTTGGATATAAAAGAGAGATTAGAGACAGGTCTGTAGTTGTTCATCATAGAGGCGTCTAGAGTTCTCTTCTTTAGGAGTGGCTTAATGGCAGCTGTCTTTAGTGACTTAGGAAAAATGCCTGATGCCAGTGAGCTGTTAACTATTTGTAGGAGATCACTTTCTACTGAAGTAAAAACAGTTTTTAAAAAGTCGGATGGTATTATGTCCAGAGTGCAAGTTGTTGATTTCAGCTGCCGAACTGTTTCCTCTAGGATTTTTAAATCTACAATATTAAATTGTGACATAACGTCATATTTATTTCTAGGTTTTAGACACAGATTAGTTTTCTTGTTTGTCTGTGTTGGGTGAACATTTTGTCTAATTGTTTTGATTTTTTTTGTCTAAAAAAGTTGGCAAATTCATTGCATTTCTCTGTGGAGAGGAGGTCTGGGTTTGACTGTTTAGGAGGATTTGGGAGTTTTTCAACCATAGCAAACAGAGTTCGAGAATTGTTGACATTCTCATTAATCATATCAGATAAATGCAGCTGTCTGGCCTTGCACAGCTCATTGTTATAACTACGCAGGCTTTCTTTGTACAGCTCAAAGTGAATCTGAAGCTTTGTTTTCCTCCACTTACTTTCAGCTTTCCTGCATTTTCTTTTCAGGTTTTTGACCGTAGTGGTGTTTCTCCATGGCGTTTTCTGTGTGCTCAAAGTGCTAATTCTTATCGGTGCACCTGCTGGATTCAACAAAATTTTTTTATTGAATCCAGCAGTCCTTCACTGACTCTTGGTTGGTAACATAGCTATGGCCTCCCTAAACTGAGCTGAGAAGCTGGTTGTTTGAACATTCTGAGTGATCAATAAATCAAATAAAATACAAAAATGGTCAGACAAGGCCAAATCAATAATGTGATACCACGAGAGGCAAGTTATCAGCAGGGCATTTCAAGTAGTGCGAGGACACCAGTTTTCAAATAAATTTCAAGTTTTAATTTTGTACTTGGGGAAGTTAACAAAGGGTATCAAAGTTCATAACTTAAAGCAAAGGTCTTCTTTGTAAACATTCAACATAAATCTTAAGGGGAACTTAAATGAATCTTCTTCAACCAAAAGTCTTTTCGACAGAAATCTTCAATTGCTCAGTCTCTTTGGCAGTGTTCAACAAAGTCACTCACACGTGTTTCCAGGTAAGTAATTCCCAGGCATTTCACCGTGAAAGAAACAGTCCATAATAGTTTCCACAGTGAAAGGATCCGTCCACAAGCAAATCTCTCCCAACAGTAGCTCCCTCGTGAGACAGTGCAACACTGAGCTCTTGAGCTCAAGCAATTATCAGCCCTTAGTAGCCACAGCTGTGTTGAGATACCTTGTGGAGAGGGGTGCAGTTCTCAACTCCACCACCAGATAGAGCCATGGCGACTTGTGGTTGGAGCCATCTCACTGGAACGTAGCACCCATCCACGATGCAGCCTCTCGTGACATCACACATCCTCCCCCTCTGGACCGATGTCCTCATCGGGCTGAAGGAGGTAAAGAGGGCAAGACAGGGCCGAGACAGGGCGCGTTGCTGTGACGCTTGCCTGCCCTGTGAACAACTGAAAAATTAAAAGCTTTCAAACTCAAGAACCATCTGGTGACCCTACCATTGGCTTCTTTGTTCCTAGCCATCCACTGCAGGGGTGCATGGTCCGACACTACTGTGAAGCGCCGGCCCAGGAGGTAGTAGCGCAGGGATTCTAGGGCCCAGGTCATGGCGAGGTATTCCTTCTCCACTGTGAAGTAGTTATTCTCTCTTGGAAGTAGTGTCCTGCTCAAGTAGAGAATAGGATGCTCCGGACCTTCATGCACTTGGGCGAGCACAGCCCCCAGACCCACCTCTGAAGCATCGGTCTGAATGATAAACTCTTTCTTGAAGTCCAGTGCCATCAAGACTGGGCTGGAGCATAGGGCCCGTTTCAGGTTCTCGAAGGCCGCCTCTGCTGCCGGATTCCACTTCACCATCCTTGAGTGGCGTTTGGTCATCAGCTCTGTCAGGGGTGCTGCAATGATTGCAAATTTTGCAATGAAACGTCTATAGTAAGGTAAGGTAAGGTGACTTTATTTATACCCGAAGGTAGATTTGTCCTCCGCTTTTAACCCATCCAGGTTGGCACCTGCTGACACGCACATGCACATGCACATGCACATGCACATGCACATGGACATGGTCACACATTTAGAGACAGATGCCAAGTATCCCGCTAGACCCAAAAAGGATCTCACCTGCTTTTTGGTGATTGGCTGTCTCGTTTGTCTCGCTGAACGCCAGCCTGCACTTCTTCGGGTTTGCTGTGAGACCTGCCTCCCTTAGAGAATCGATCACAGCTTGTACCCGCGGTAAGTTACTGTCCCAATCTGGACTTTGAATAACGACATCATCTATAAATGCAGCTGCGTACCTTTTATGGGGAGCAAGGATTTGATTCATCAAACGCTGAAAGGTGGCAGGTGCACCGTGGAGTCCGAACGGGAGCCGTGTGTACTGGTAGAGGCCCTCCGATGTGGCAAAGGCCGTCTTCTTCCTGGACTCTGGGGTCAGGGGCACCTGCCAGTAACCTTTTGTGAGATCGAGAGTGGTCAGGAAGCGAGCATTTCCTAAGGAGTCCACCAGATCATCCACACGAGGCATTGGGTATGCATCAAACTCTGATATCTCATTCAACTTCCTGTAGTCATTACAAAATCGCGTTGAACCATCTGGTTTTGGGACCAGTACAATGGGACTAGCCCAGGCACTTTTCGACTCTTCTATCACTCCAAGCTGCAGCATCTTCCTTACCTCCTCCTCGATAGCTTTTTTACGAGCCTCTGGGACCCGATAAGAACGCTGATTTACCGTTTGGCCCGGGATGGTGCGGATCTCGTGCTGGACCACCTCAGTGTGTCCGGGGAGGGAGAAGACCTCTCGGTTCCGGTCAACCAGCTCCAGGACCATCTGCCGTTGATGGGGGGACAGCGTTGGTCCCACCTGGACCTCATCTCTTGCAGGTTCCTTGGACTCTGTGGGAGGTAAACAAGAGAGCAGCGCCTCCCTGGCGTGTCATTTCTTTAGGAGGTTAACATGATAGATCTGTACAGTTTTTCTTTTATCTGGTTGCCGCACCTTGTAGTTTACCTCCCCCACCCGCTCTATCACTTCATATGGACCCTGCCAGGTTGCCAGGAATTTGCATTCGACAGTGGGCACCAGTACAAGTACTCTGTCCCCTGGCTTGAACTCCCTGGGCTGGGCCGGTCGATTGTATGTGGCCTGTTGCTGACGCTGAAAAGCCTGTCGAAGATTGAGGAACCTCCCTTACAGCAGATATAACAGCAGATATGGCAGCAGTTGGTCCCAGTTGCGCCCATCCTCTTCTATGGCCTTCCGTAGCATTGATTTCAAGGTCTTGTTGAAACGTCCGACCAGCCCGTCTGTCTGTGGATGGTAGATGGACGTTCTCAACTGTTTGAACCTCAGCAGTGTGCAGAGGTCTTTCATTACTCTTGACATGAACGGACTTCCTTGGTCCATCAGTATCTCCTTCGGAATTCCCAGAGTGGTGGAGAGGAGGAACAGCTCCTTGGCCATCTGTTTTGATGTAGCCTTCCTCAACGGGATAGCCACAGGGTACCGGGTTGCATAATCCACAATGACCAGGATGTACTGGTGTCCCCTGGAGCTTTTCGGTAAAGGGCCAACTATATCCAGTCCAATCCTCTCAAAAGGAGTCTCGATGATAGAATAGAATAGAAAAATACTGGGCTTAGGCGCCACCTGCTGGCACTCAGGGTAACTTCTACAGTAGTTTTCTTCCTCCTTGTGCACCCCTGGCCAATAGAAGCGCTCTAATATCCTTTCCTTTGTTTTTTCTACTCCTAGGTGGGCCCCTAGGGGGTGGGTGTGTGCTAGGTTCAGCACAGTGGCTCGATGGGCTGTGGTACAAGAAGCTGTTCATGTACTGTATCATTCTTTTTTACTACCTGAAACACTAAGCCTCGGCTTACGGCAAAATGGGGGTAAGTAGAGTCTGCTCTAACCCTAGCACCACTCCCTCTGACACCTGCACATTTTTTAAGGCATTTGCAAGGGTGGGGTCCTGTAATTGTGCAGCGCCATACTCGCCTGTGAGAGGGGGCAACTCACTGGTGGCTTGGATATCCTCCTCACTGGAGCTTGAAGCTTGTCTTGGACTGACGTTCTCCTCTCCGCTGTTGGGCCAATCTCTGAGTCATTCGGGGTGCCTGCCGCTCCTGTGAGAACCGAGGCAGGGATGGGTGGCTCTGAGGGTTGCACCAAATGAGTTTTATCCCTCAATTTCCTGGGTGCTCGGGTCCGCTTCTCCTGCGTCTCTTTCCACACTGACTGGAAGATGGGGCAGTCCCTTCCAATCAGGACCGCAACAGGAAGTGAATCAACCACTCCCGCCACTGTGTGAATGGTTCCCCGAGTAGTGATCAGGGTGAGCTCTGTGATGGGGTAGTTTTTGGTGTCACCATGCACACAGGAAACGGGGAGGGCTTCACCAGTAGTTAAGCATGATGGAGACACCAGGACACCATTTTAGTGTGTACGTTTCATAGTTTATTGTCATAGTTTCATAGCCAATTTGATAGCCTCCTTTTAAAGCCTCCTTTTTTGTTCTAGATAAAGTTTCATAGAGTTAGTTGAACCTCCAATTTTCAGGAGAGCTTTATATTTGTTTTTTTCTTGTACCGAGTTTTGTTTCCTCCTTTAGTCTGGGTTTAGCTTTCCTTAATTCATTCAGTATGTGTTCCTCTTTGAAGGCACTGTAAGCAACTTCTAATGATTTAATCCTTAGTCCTAATTCTGATATTCTTGAACTTTCCTTGTTTTTCATATTTGCTGAAAAAGAGGTTATTTTGCCTCTCATAACTGCTTTTCCCGCTTCCCAGAGAACACAAGCTGAGACTGGCAGGTCATTATTTTCTAGAAATGTAGACCATTCAGTTTTGAAATAATTGATAAAACCAGTGTCTTTTAGTAATGATGTATTAATCTCCTATTTCTAGCTGGTGGTGTAACTGTTATTCTTCAGTGTGATCAAAGACCAAAATCTTTCATATATTGTTTATATATTTGTGGACTTCCTGTGGTACTGAGCCTGTCCACTCTTCAGTCATGTTAAAGTCCCCTCCTATGATGAGTGTGTTATATGAGTGATCAGAGAGTGAAGTGAAAAAAGAGTTAGCAATGCATACATTCATATTTTGGATGAATAAGTTAACTATAATAAATCTGCCTTCTGGATTCTCTGAACAACTGTGTTTTTTATGGTGATATTTACATTTCTGCTTATCAGAATGGCTACACCTCTTTGTCTGGAGTTGTAACAGGCTTAGTACACATGAGGAAACTGCTGTGGTGAGAACATCAGCTGCAGTCTTTGATAAATGAATCTCCTGTAATAAAACAATGTCTGCCTGTAGATCCTTCAATTTATTGGACATTTTTAATCTCTTCTCCCTGGACCAGCTCCATGCACATTCCATGAAATAAACCTTAGCGTGGACATGCTCAGACTAACGCAGTGAGTGCTGTATGCTTGTTAAAAAAAAAAAAAATGTGTGTGCGTGTGCACATATGCTTGCCTGAAAATGCGGTTGAGTGAGCGATTGATTGTGCACTTCTGTTTGTGAGTGCTTGCACCTTTTGTTACTATGTGTATGCATGCTGTCAGTGCTGTGTAAGTGTGGTATTTGATGGCGTGTGCTGCGGAAATCTCTATGTGTGCTGTGCATATTAACTTCATTATAACGTACTGAGGTGAAAACGCAGCAGGTTGGGCAAGAAAGAGAAAAGAGAAAAACAGTGAAAAAGAGTCTGTAGAGATAGAAAAAAGCCCAAAACAAACCCAAATAAAACAATATCACTCGCATAACCTAATATTCTATGCCTGAGACTGGCAGTGATTTTCTATTTTGCCTTAATGGTTGATTTAATGGTTGAATTAAGTAGAATATTTCAGTGTTATGTATGTACCATCTATAGTGATATGATTTACAAAATCGAGCGAATTAGTAGAGCCAAGTAGTGGTCTTCTGGTCACCGTAGATCTGCCCATTGACAAATAATTTATCCACAACGATGACAGCTTGGAGCCTCCTTCCATGAACTTTCCCTGCGTCTTTTCAGACTTTTTTTGGGAAACCGGTCAACGCTGTTGTCTGTTCCTCTCATCTCCTCGCCAGTTCTTTATGACAAGAAAGAGCAATAAGAATAGTTCATAAGGCTGGATATGTGGAGCACAAAAAATCATTATTTTTAAAGTCCAATATGTTGACATTTATGGACTTGGTCAAATTTAAAATTGGTCAAATCATGTACAAAGCAAGAAACAATCTGTTTACCACAAAACATTAAAAGGAAATTTACAGAACGAGTGGGAGGGTTCCTACCTTACGGGAGAAACATAGAATACGAACAACAATGAAGAGCATGTACACAGCTGTCTGTGGAGTGAATTTATGGAACACCATGCAGGAGGAATTGAAAAGATGCATAAATATAAAACCAGTTTAAACATAATTATTTTATTTTTTTAAAAAGCATTTATAAAGCCGTATATGGTTCAAGATATGATGTTAAATATCTTTTATTGTGACAGCAGGAATATTTGGATTGCATGTTTTGGAGTGGAGGACAGTTGGATAATTGGATAATTTTATATAGTGATATGATAAGCCATATTTTTGGATAGGTGAAAATAAGTTGTATTAAAAAAACATGGTGTTGTATATTGAATAGTTATATTTATGTATAGATTGTGTATATGTATGCATTCAAATGTATATCTGAACAGATATAAATAATGAGTTAAATAGGGGTATGACTAGATAAGTGTTTGCTTCCTCCTATTCCTTTTTGAATATAAAATAGTCAAATTTTTTGCTAAGGAAATGCCAGTCCTGATGTCTGGCGTTATTTGTTTATCATTATAATTTGATGGCTTTTCTTTTATTTCATGTTCTAAAAAATAAAGAATTAAAATCCAAATGTATGAACAGTGCCTAAATGGGCTAAATTTAAGCAAATGGAGTCAAGTCCTAAAGGTTCTGTTCTCAGTACTAACAGTTGAGACTTTAGTATATTGTTGGTGTTGTGGAAATTTTAGTAAGGCACAGAGTCAGTTATTTTCTGAGGAGATAAGATGCTTTTAATAATATCTTGCAAGAGAGAACAACACAGAACAGAGTACAGAGTTGCTCTGACTCTTAGACGAAAACAAGTCAGTTAATGTACAGGTTAATACGTAGTCACTCCTTTGATATGTTCAAGACTTTGTTATCTATCTTTCCTCCCTTTCTACAGCCAAGGCGCCTATCGTGCCATCTTCCCTGTCAAACTCCTTAAAGTTGTTAAATCATAAGAGCACAATACCCTCATTGAAAGAGGGAGAAAAGAGAAAAACAAGTGTCTTAAATGAGTTATTACCGGGTGATACAGAGTAACACTCATACAATGTATATGTGAATTAATTTTTCCCTTACATTGGTCACCCAACATTTTAAGTTCATTAATCTGCCAGTTGATAGATCATAATATATTGTAAAGACAACGTTTTGATTACCAGATCTTGTATGGAAAGTTACATTACTACACTAACAGTATAGGAGAGAAAATAGTTCTAAGTCACTATATTTATCTAAATAAAAAATGTTGGTCACTATTATAGTGATAAGTAAAGTTCTGCCTAAGCTTAGGGAACTTTAGTTTCTCAAAAACTAATATCCAGCAACTTTTCTAGGACTAAAAGTTCCTCAAGTGTATTGTTAAATGTAATAACTTGATAAGTGTATTGTTATCCCCAAAGCCCTGGATGACAAAGAAAACTAGTAAACTAGTCCATTGATGTATCATAGTTGGGACTGACCGTAATTCCATTTGAATGAATCCTCTGCAATGAATAGAATAATATAGAAAAACGGAAAACAAAGCCAAATAACAAGGACTAAGATTTTGACTGTTGGTATTCATATTCTTTTTTTTTTCTTGTGCAAGGAAGAATTATACAAACAAATTTAGCTCGATTGATAAAACTGTCCACACTTACGGTCCTCTTTTAAAGATCTCAGTCGTGATTTATAAATGTATATAACCATGTTTCCCATCGTTTTTAACCAGATATAGATAGATAGATAGATGTAGACACTCTCCTAATTAATTATTTGTACTTGAAAACATTGTTTGTATAAAAGCTGAATAGACAATGAAAGCAACAGCAAGCAAGAAATGTAATTTTACCAAATGTAAAATTAAGATACTCATTAGTGTGGTAGAGTAAATTAATATGTTGCATTTCATCATCTGAGTTCCAGAATCCCAAACAGAACAGACAACTCCTTAATGAAAGAAAGTAGCAGAAGCAAGCAGTTCTACATTTAGAGTAAAAGACCTTACAGTAAAAAGAAAAATTTAATTACGGAAATAATCAGACAACTTCACACCTCAACAAGAAAATCCCTTGGACGCTTAAAGCAGTAAAATAGTCAATTGTCATCTGCCGCCAGTAAATCAAACTGTAAATACAGGTTCTCTTCATTAATGAAATTGTTTTGTTTTGTGTTGAATTTGTAGGGATGGGAATCGAAAACCGGTTCTTGTTGAGAACCGGTTCCCAGTGTTTCAATTCCTTGGAATCGTTTGGCGATTTTGCAAACGATTCCCTTATCGATTCCAGTGGGCGCAAATGACGTCTTCACACAACGTTGCGTGGCGAGTCCAGCGCAGCCAGCAGCCAACAGTAAACATGGCGCCCAAGCGGTACAAACGCTCGAAAGTTTGATTACACATCCCTAAAAAAGACGACAACAGGGCAACTTGCAAAGTGAATATTTCACCAAAGGGAGGAAATACTACCAACATGCAATAACTATGAATGAATGTCGCGTTTTTGATCCGCTCCGGACTAACGTTGGTGAATCTGAACCCAGCAGCAACGTTAGCAACGTTAGCAACGTTAGCATGTCCTCGGCTAACACTGCAGGTAACTAACTAACTAACACTGCCTATCATGTTAGCACCATTTGCCTCATTGTAAAAGCTGCTGTTAGTAACGGTTAAGGTTAAATGAATGCCTCCTCAGGCATTACATTTAGACGAAATCATGAGAGACAGAGCCTGACTGGCTCAGAGCCAGAGGCTGGTGGTACTACCCCCAGTTCACCTCTACCTCCAGCTTCTCCTTTCACCAGAGCAGGAAGAGTTAAATTACCCAGGCCATGATAGACCAATGTGGACCTCACCGTTGTTGGGTTTGTGAGGTCATGACTCGTGTTACTTGTAAACTAAACAAAGTTGATGCTAATCGACCGGTTTGTTGTCCTTTTTCTCCAAATGAGAATCAATAGCCGCTTTCGGACAGACCGTTCTAAGAAAGTAGTTATCAGAACTACCCTCCTCGAATTTCGTTCTGATAACTATCCTTCCTCAGCGGAACTGTTTCAGTCTGCATTCGCACATGAGTTGGGACCTGATAGGGACTGATGCGCCGCGCGCAGCCGTCTGCTTCAGTGACGTGTTAGCCGTTAGCCGTTTAGCGCTACATTCAAACACAAAACAAAACAGTAAAAGTAAGGAGAGTAGAAAAAACACCACCAAGAAGCTAATATGGAGAGCGGGGAGGCCACTGTGTTTATGGTCTGCATGATGGTGATATTAATCCTGGACAATCACATCAGGCGTCTAATATCGAGGCTGGAAGAGCTCACAGAGAGAGTCAGGAGATGATACTTTTTCATTTAATGAAGGAAGAAAGGAGAGCAGAGCGCTGCAGACAAATGAGACCAGTGTAAGTTTAACTTATTAAACACCCGCCGGTTGTGTCTGTGTCATATGAGGAGACATTTCAGCCGTGATAGCATGACATGGGGCGTAGCTACCGACCACCACACACCTCCGTTAGATTCGTTCTATAGAACCATGAAAAGACCCGACCTCGGAGAAGGAGCTAAATAGTTATAGGAACTAAGGGAGAAAGCCCCGAGTTCTGTATGTCCGAACACGGGAGAAAACGTCCCCGCGGATTAAAAGGTTATTAGAACTGCCAAAGGTTCCTACAGTCCGAAAGCGGCTATTAAGGGAATCGATAAAGAACCGAATCATTAAGCAGAATCGAAAATGGAATCGTAAAAATCTTATCAATTCCCATCCCTGTGAATGTGTCACTTTGTTTCCCATTACCATTTCACTATGTCATTGCTCAAGAAACATGGTCTGATGATTGCAAAAGATGTGCACACTTTCATCATCCTTTATAGATACCAATGTGTGTGCAGGAAAAGACGTATGCTTTGTTTTGTGAAGTTGTCAGAAACAGAAAAACTGTTGTGCAGTGAAAACTTTCACTAAACGTCTGATGTGCGTTCATTGTGCATCACCTTGCTTTTGGTAAAGCACAAAGGTGCAATGAGTCTTTGAAGTGGAAAGACAGCAAGCAAGTGGAGGACAGTGCTTCCTCAGCTGATTCTTTTAAGTCAGTGTTGAGAATTAACCCTAGAAACTGTCAAGGTGTGGTGTGTAGAAGGGGAGGACACGGATGCAGACTTACGAAGAAAAGGGTGATTTATTAACAAAAAAACAAAGTACAAAACAAAAGGCGCGGCAAAGCCGGATTCAAAATACTTGACTTAAATAAATACTTGGAAAAACAAAACAAAACACTTAACATGGCATAGATAATAAATACTTAACTTTGATGGAAACGTGGCGTGGAAACGTGGCATCACAACTAACAGTAACATCAACACTGACATCAACAAAGATCCGGCAAAACTGAAAGGGGAGGCAGGAAACTAAATAGGGAGTGAGAGTGATTGGGGAGTGAGTGCAGCTGAGGGAAAAAACACAGGTGAAGTGAGTGAACTAATGACCTGAGTGAGGGAAGTGAAGGGAAAACTAAACATGGACTGAAAAGAAACATAACCTAAACATGAAAACTAAAAACATGAGTCTCTGGGCGTGACAGAGCCCCCCCCTCAAGGGGTGGATCCCAGACATCCCAAAAAAGTCCAAGGGTGGGAGGGAGGGGCTCGAAGCCGGTCGGGGAACCAGAAACGGGCGTGGTACCGGCTTCGGGCAGCAGGAGGCAGTGGTCTGGCGGACGCCCAGACCGCAGACGGCGTAGCCGGAACAGGCGGTGGTCTGGCGGACGCCCAGACCGCAGACGGCGTAGCCGGAACAGGCGGTGGTCTGGCGGACGCCCAGACGGCGTAGCTGGAGACGGCGGTGGTCTGGCGGACGCCCAGACCGCAGACGGCGTAGCCGGAACAGGCGGTGGTCTGGCGGACGCCCAGACGGCGTAGCTGGAGACGGCGGTGGTCTGGCGGACGCCCAGACTTCCGTCGGCGTGGCGGCAGGAGACGGCGGTGGTCTGGCGGACGCCCAGACTTCCGTCGGCGTGGCAGCAGGCGGTGATCCGGCGGACGCCCGGACCCCCGATGACGTGGCAGCAGGAAGCGGTGGTCTGGCGGGCGGCCAGACATCCCGTGGCGTGGCAGCAGGAAGCGGTGGTCTGGCGGGCGGCCAGACATCCCGTGGCGTGGCAGCAGGAAGCGGTGGTCTGGCGGGCGGCCAGACATCCCGTGGCGTGGCAGCAGGAGGCGGTGGTCTGGCGGGCGGCCAGACATCCCGTGGCGTGGCAGCAGGAGGCGGTGGTCTGGCGGGCGGCCAGACATCCCGTGGCGTGGCAGCAGGAGGTGGTGGTCTGGCGGGCGGCCAGACATCCCGTGGCGTGGCAGCAGGAGGCGGAGACCGTCCCACGGTCGGACGGACCTCCGACGGGGGGGGAGCCCCCCCTTTAAGGGATGGATCCCAGACATCCCCAAAGTCTGGGGGTGGGAGGGAGGGGCTCGAACCGGTGAGTCCATGTCGGGCTCTGCCGCCTTATGGTCAGGCTCTGCCGCCTTATGGTCAGGCTCTGCCGCCTTATGGTCAGGCTCTGCCGCCTTATGGTCAGGCTCTGCCGCCTTATGGTCAGGCTCTGCGGCCTCTTGGTCAGGCCCTGCGGCCTCTTGGTCAGGCCCTGCGGCCT